>NW_007249737.1:20716-71795 GCF_000164805.1 Carlito syrichta | reverse complement strand
TCACCTCAGCCTCCCAAAGGCGCGGGATTACAGGCTGAGCCACCGAGCCCAGCTACCTTCTCTTTTCATTTTCTGAGTGGGAGTAACTTCTTTTTTTGAGTGGGAATACCTCTCTCCCATGCAGAGAGGGCAGTGCCCTTGAGAGGAGACTCAGGGGTTAGAAAAATTTCTCCAAGATTACATACAGATTGATGTGCAAGCATCTTGATTTTGTGTCAGTATCTTATGTATTTGGTCCCTAGGAGTTAAACCATCTGTGCCCCATCCCCCGGGGCAGATAATCCCTTGTCTCTCCAGGCTAAGGAGACTGCCCCCCACTCCCACGGGTGCTTGTCTTTCTCCTAGCAGCACCTGCCTCCCTAAGCCATCTCTGTTCCCACACCAAAAGGCAAGTGAGCAGTGCTTCAAGTTTGAGACTTAATATTTGCAGATAATAAAGTCCAGTACAAGGCATTAAGATGACAAACAACAGCCTTGAAGAGTCCTTGGGAGTCCCAGTGACTATGCATCGTGCTTTGAGTGAAATAGCAGCAGGTTTCAGAAACTTAAAAACAAAGAAAAAGACACCTAAGTTTCTACCATTCTACACAGTAGACTCACAAGAGACTACATTATGCATAGTGAATAGTGCATTGTTCAAGGGACTGAGTTTTTATGCACTTTCAATTATTTTGACTCCAGTACTTTTAGGTATCGCTCTAAGGAAAACAAAATTGGAAGCAACCTCTATTTGGAGATGATATTAAAGCATTTTCTGCCACAGGCATTGAGCCAAAAGGATGGAAAGGACTTTAATTATAGACAACTTGAAGTCACCCAGTGGTAGTGGCCTCAGATGCTGGCCCTGGCAGGAAGAGGTAAAGATGTGTGTGCTCGGCCAGCTGCCCAGTTCCAGGGTTGGGGAGAGGGCACCCATTAAAGAATCTGAGCCATTGTGGGCCTGTGCCTTCCATAATTGTAAGAAGAGTATGACAAACTACAGTCAGGTAGGCGAAGGAGAGGCTAGAACCCATGACCAGCCTCCCCTTCCTTCTTTTAGGCAGAAAGGAATCACGTTAACCAGAACAGGAGGGCAACTATGCACATGCTGATCTATAGTTAACAATATGTGACTAGTTATGGTGCTAAGTAGCCTTAAGATGACACCAAGTGATTCATGGCTTTTCTGCAATAAGGTTGATTTAACCTCAAATGGAGAGAGAGGAAGGAGACTGCACGTGCGCATGTGTTTGTGTGTATGTATGTTTTAGTTTAGATTAAAAGAGTCATGGCAGGGCTGGGTGGCTCAGCCTGTAATCCCAGCACTTTGGGAGGCCAAGGTGAGTGAACTGCCTGAGCCCGTGGGTTCAAGACCCGCCCAGGCAACTTGGTGAGACCTCATCTCTACAATAAATAAAAAATTAGCTGGGCATGGTAGCGCCCTCCTGTAGTTCCGCCTACTTGGAAGACTGAGACGGAAGGATCACCAGAGCGCAGTGGGTCGAGGCTGTGGTGGCTGGGAGCATGCCACTGCACTCCAGTCTGGGTGACAGAGTGAGACTCCAACTCAAAAAAAAAAAAAGAGTCATTTGACAGCTCCAGACTCTGTGCTGTGATACATTTTTGATGGATTCAGCCTCAGAGCCAGAGCCCCCATGTTTGTTGGGATGGGGAGAAAGGTGAAGAGCTGAGTCAGGTGATATGTGTGTGGTAAGGGACTACACAAGCTGCATGTGGACACATCAGCAGGAGTGAAGGCTGATGTCCTGGGTCACCGCAGTTGGATATTTTGCAAGGTATGAGGAACATAGATGAGGGAACAGGACTAACTGAGTCAGAATTCTGAGGGGTTAGTTCCCTAAGGCTCCCAACAATTGCCTGGTTTAAGGATCACTGATCTGGACCAACCTCCTTACATTACCAGTGGATGATGACTTGTCCAGGGTTGCACAATGTGTTGGTGCAGCCAAAACCAGAGCCCAGGTTTCCAGAAACCCCAACTCCTGACTCTTCCCACCATGAGGCTGTAGCTTGGGAGGGAGGTTCAGAGGAGACTGCCTGGTACCAGGACTAGACCTGGGTTGAACAGACCAGCCCAATTTGACTTTAACAGCCTGAAGGAAACATGACCCCTGACTAGACCCCTGAAGGCAACAAAGAGATGCTGAGGGTGCATTTTGTGTTTCAGAACCCCTGGGAGGAAGAGGGCCCTCCTATCACCTGTTGCTACAATGCTGGCCGCCCGCCTCTCCAGATCCCTGTCACAGCTCCCAGGAAAAACGCTAAGTGTCTATGACAGAGAAAATGGAGCAAGGTAAGCAACCAAGAGTGGAGGTGGCCTTGAGGGTCACACATGGATAATGCAGGTGGTGGTGAGGCGTGGCTCGCAAAGATGTGTCTCAGTACCTGAGTATCCCAGAAGAGGAAACTCAAAGGTGTCCTCGGAAGACAGAACTTCCCAGGGCTCACAGGGCAGAAAAGTGTATCTTTCATAACTACTTTTTAAAAACCTTTTCATTTTGAAATAAGTTAACCTTATACAAAAGTCACAGTTCAGCCTGTAATCCCAGCAGTTTGGGAGGCCAAGGTGAGTGTATTGTCTGAGCCTGTGGGTTCGAGACCAGCCCGGACAACTTGGCAAGACCTCATCTCTACAACAGATAAAAAATTAGCTGGGTGCAGTAATGCGTGCCTGTAGTTCCGGCTACTTGGAAGGCTGAGGTGGAAGGATCTCCGGAGCCCAGCAAGTTAATGCTGGGGTGGCAGTGAATGTGCCACTGCACTCCAGTCTGGGAGACAGAGTGAGACTCCAACTCAAAAAAAAAAAAAAAGTTGCAAAAATAGAACAAAGTATTTCCAGGTCCTTTTACCTAACTTCCTCAAATGTTAACTTCTTACAAAACCATAGTGCCATGATCAAAATCAGGAAATTACCCCCCCCTTTTGAGACAGGGTTCCACTCTTACTCAGACTGGGGTGTGGTGGCAGCCTCAAACTCCTGAGCTCAAGAGTTCCTCCTGCCTCACTCTTCTGAGTAATTGTGTCTACAGGCATGTGCCACCATGCCTGATTAATTTTTCTATTTTTTGTAGAGACAGGGTCTTGCTTTGTTGCCCAGGCTGGTCTTGAACTCCTGGCTTCCTGGCCCCAATTGATCCTCCCAATTTGTTCTCCCAAAGTGCTGGAATTATAGGCATGAGCCACCACATCTGGCCAAAATCAGGAAATTACCCTTGATATGATACTATTAGCTAATCTATAGTCCTTGTTCAAATGTTGCCAAATGGCCCATTGATGGACCTTTTTCTGGTCTAGAATACAAACTAGAATCCCACATTGCATTTAGCTGTCATATCTCCTTGATCTCTTACTATCAGGGCCAGTTCTTCAGTCTTTTGTGACTTTGACAGTGCAGAAGAGAGCTGGCCCGTTATTTTGTAGAATGTCTCTCAGCTTGGGTTTGCGTTTGGGTGGTGTTTCCTCGTGTTTAGGTCCAAGTCTGCATGTTTGGCAGGGAGCCCATGGCTGAGTGGTGTTGCCCTTCTCAGCACATCACGTGGGGAGGTACATTATGTTCATATATCTCATTACTTTGGGTACCTGGATAACTAATCTTCTAGAATTTTGCACATAAAAACAGTTAACTAAAATGTCCTGCAGTGTCTTGAGTTGTTTGTATGATGTAGAACAGCCTTTAAGTAAATACAAATTAAACTAGGAGCTCTCCTTTGAGAGCTTCTGGAATTGCCTTTTCCAAAGGGAATTTAGTGGACTCTGCTGCAGCATTTTACTCTTTTACGGGCTGAACAAGGAAAAAATAGGAAATACTTTTCTCTTTCTGTCATCTTGAGGGGAGTGAAATTGAGTGTCAGGTTAAATCCAAAGTTCCAGGAGCTAGAAAACCAGCATTTCCTATGCTAGTAAATATGCTTAGAAGAACATGCATTTAGGTTTTTAGCAACATTCGCTTAAATGCATTTACAGGGGATACAGAGGAATGGCTTGGAGATGGGGCTTCAACTACTGAGGACACCATGTGAGAAGAGTTTAGAATGGCTCCCTCAGCAGAGACGTAGGAGACCATTGTCATCTAAGAGGGAATGGAGCTTGGTTCTGTAAAAGGACTTTTGAAAGAAGGTGATTTTCTGCAGTTTTTTCCAGTGACTGATTTATAAAAATGGCAAGATCTGTCTCAAAAGTGACTTTCAGAGATTCCTGGAGGTTATTTTTTTTTAATGGGGGAGAAAACAATCCCAGAGAAAGTTAAAATACTTTCACAAAGGTTTTTGCCTTCAACTTAAGGGGACGTGAGGCATGAATCAAGCTGCTGGCTCATTTAAGGGGAAAGAAAGGTTGTCAAAGGGAATTCTGAATCTTCTGGATGGATTGAGAAGTAACCTGGTTAGGTGGAGGGGTCTGGGAGGTGGGCTGGTTAGGGGTGGAGCCAAGTCAGAGTACATTAAATGTCTTCAGGGTGCAGGTGGGAAACCTGGCTGCAAAAAGGAGGCTAGGTAGTCACAATGATCTGACAGGAGGTCTCAGTGGGAGAGGGAGGAAACTTTGGCTCGAATCTCAGTTGGTAATGGCCTCATGTTTCAGTCCCCACCTCTGGGTGAATCCTGCCAATAGCATCCTTAACAAGAAACCTTGCAGCCCCATCCTGCTGTCTAGTGATGGGGAGGTCAGTGCCTCTCACAGCAGGCCTCCGGTCTTTGGACAGCTCTGTTATACAGTCTACATACTGAGCAGAAATCTTTTCTCCTGTAAATGCCACCTTGTTCTTGGGTCTACCTCTGCATTCACACTAAACAAGTTAATCCCTTCTCCCTAGGGACCCCATGCCACCCCAACACTCACTACCTGCCTACTCTCACTCCACCCACATGTTTTCTCATTGCTGATCTTTCGTGATTTCCCATTCGGCATCCAGGTCCCCCTCTGATGGTGTCCGTTTGGCCTGTGCTCCTTCTTAAGATGCTGTGCCCTCACTACTATTTACATGTCTGGGAGCAGGAGTTACCAAGTACATATGCCTTTGTCCAGATGGAAACCTCCCAGGAGTGGCTGGATATGGCCCCAGCCCCTGCCCTGACAACCCACTCTGCTTACTGACTCTGCACTCACATTTCAGATTTCTGACTTTGCCAGAAGGGTTTGGCATACTCTGGGGCAGGTGGCTTACAGACAGGTTCTCCACCCAGGATCCTCCCCATTCTCCTGGGTACACACACCACTGCTCAGCTTGCCCGCCCAGCTGTGACATACAAGACTCCAGGGCAGCCTGGCCTGGGCAGGGTGGAGGAGGGCTCTTGCTTCCCTTATCCTGGTTTCTTTCCTGTGCAGTCCAGGCTCACATCACGCTTGTGATTCATGGTCAACTAAATTTTTCCGTAGTTGTTACTGTGAGGCCATATTTCTCCCAAGCTTTGCTTGTGCCACTGACAATTGTCCCCCTTAGACCTCATCTTGTTAGATTCAAATTGATTCATGTCTCCTCTCAGCAGAAAGCTGGGCTACTGATTATTGCTGCTGATT
This sequence comes from Carlito syrichta, assembly GCF_000164805.1. Classification (NCBI taxonomy): domain Eukaryota; kingdom Metazoa; phylum Chordata; class Mammalia; order Primates; family Tarsiidae; genus Carlito; species Carlito syrichta. The sequence continues at coordinate 66,281 of NW_007249737.1, read as the reverse complement.
TGTGGTTGGTGCAATACAAGGGATAGAAATGCAGACTGGTAAGACAGAGAAGAAGCCAGAACTAATGCCCTGGTCAGCACGGAGAGTGTTCTCAGATGCAGTCTGGCAGGTTCCTAGATGCCAGGGTTCTGAGGAACAGCAGGTTCTTCTGCAGGCCCTTGGGGAAGGGGCATATTGCACCTCTTGTGCTCCGACTGATTCTGCTTCTGGGTTGAGGCAGAAGTCAGGAAGCTCTTGTTTTCTGAATCTGGCAGCCACCCCTTTGGGGTTGCACTTTTCAGAAAATATACTGACTGTCCTGAATATAACTTGCATAGCTGTTGGTATAAGTGGCTTCCTTGACCAGCAGCTTGCTGCCACTGCAGGAGCCTCCTGGACAGAGGAGACAAACTATTTTTTTTTTTCTTTTTTTTTGAGTTGAGGTCTTAATCTATTGATCAGGGCTCACCACAGCCTCAACCTCCTGGATACAGGTGATTTTTCCACCTTAGCCTCCCCAGTAGCTGGGACTACAGGTGTGCACCACCATGCCCTGCTATTTTTTTGACTTTTTTTTGTAGACATGTGGTCTTGCTGTGTTGCCAGGCTGATCTCAAACTCCTGAACTCAAGCAGTCGTCTCCTGCCTTGATCTCCCAAGGTGCTGGGATTGCAGGCAAGAGCCACCATGCCCAACTAAGACATGCTATTTTATATGATGGGACTTGGGCCTAATCCCTCAGGGGCACTCTTAGCCCTGGTATGTCAGTGTATCAGTTGGGACTGTCCACACTAAAAGTAGCAGAAACCCCTAGAAGTCCGTGGCTGGTGTGGTTTCTGGGGACCAGACTCCTTGACTTTTTCTGCTCTGTTGTCCTGGGTGCGGCTCTCGTCTTAGGGTCCCATCATGCTCCTCCACTTCCAGCCCCAATTCAGATAGAAAGAAGCAAGGCAGCATAGAGGCAGGGAGGAGCAGCACCTGCATCAGAAAAGGGAAGGCCCCAGCAATCATTGCAGGACTTCTCTGCTTGTATCTTATTGGCCAGAGGCAGGTCATGTGACCAGCAAAGGCAGTCTGAGAAGAGTTGGGCACATTACAACATCCAGACAAAAGTCTAGATTTTGTTAGTGAGGCATATGAAAAGAATGGATATTAGAAGGCAAACAGCAGTGTTTGACATAACTGAGCTGGGCTGTGGCTTAGAGCTGATTATGTTTGCAGAGATATTAGGGCTTTGACAGTCAAGAGACTTTAATGGGAAGCCCCTAAGGGAAAAACCTTTTTTTTTTTTTTTTAAGACAGTAGAGCTTTGGTTACATGTTACAATCACTGAGAGCACAGTAGGGGAAACATTCCTGTGCCTCACCCCTGGGGATTTTGATTTAATTAGTGAGGGATCAGGCCAGACCCAGGAACAGTTTAAAAAGCCTCACTGTGATTTTTATTTATTTATTTTTCTTTTCTTTTAAATTTTAATGATGTGGGGTACAATTCAGGGTTAGGTATACAAATGTTCATTATGCAGGTACCCTTGTTGATGAGGTGTGCCCTTCCCCCTGTGATTTTTAAACATCATTTTATGGAAAATCCCCAACATTACAGAATTAGAAAGTGTCTTGATCCTTGGTGTACCCCTCACCCAGGCTTCCATAATGATCAGCACATGACCAGTCTTGTTCATCTATGTCTCCGTCCATTTTCCTCCCCCATCCCAACTGGATGATTTTGAAGGAATTTCTGGATGTGGTATTTCATTTGCAAATATTTTAGTATCTATCTCTAAACAATAAGAACTTTTTTGAAATAGCATAACCACACAACCATTCCCAAGTGATTTTGACAACCAGGGAAGAGAACCCAAGAAACCTGCTTTGGACCTAGATTACCAGCTCTTTCACCAGGACCTCTTGTTCTGGAGTCACCTGAGATGAATTGAGCATGCAGATTCCCAGGGGCTACTCTTTCCTACTGATTCAGAATGTCAATGGGAGGGACCTGGGAGTTTGCATGTTAACAAACTTCCCAGGTTTTGTTAACTAAAGTCTGAGAATTGAGGTGCTTAAATCTTCCCAGGCTGGAGGACCCTCCAAATTGAGAAGCACCCTGAAGCCAGGGGAGATAGGTAAGGGAAAGTCAGGTAGAAAGTCAGTCTGAAATAAGCTCTTTCTCGTGCTAAAACCTTTTTGATTCTTCTTAAATTGACAAGTAGTGTTAAGGGGGTGGCCCTTAAGGAGACAAGAACAAAAATCTGGTACTACTAGGGGCACCTTGTTCTTTTTTCAGAGAAATGCCAGGGATCATCCGGGAAAACAGAAGATTCTTTTTGGGTAAAGTCATTTCACTAACTTTGGGTGTGCTAGCCACACTGTTCTGCTCACTTGAGACCATCCATGCACAAGGACTTAAAATTCAAAGAGGCTGTTCTGTGACATTTCAGAAGGACAGGGGACTACCTTGGCAGATTTTCCTAGTGAACCCTCATTTCTGCGAACCTAATGTTCTTTAAGAATGCTGGATAACACATTTTTATGAATTATTTTAAAACAATATTTTGAATAGGTAATATATTCACAAGGTACAGAATTCATGACACAGAATGGTATATGGAAAAAGTAAGTCTATCTTCCACCCATTTTCCCTTATTATCAGCTGCTTACTCACTCCTACCTCCTCCACTTATCATTTACTATTTTAATATTTATTTTAAAACTAACAGGACTTCCACTCCTGGGAAGATGGAGTAGTTGTACTTTTCTCTATTCCTCCTGCTAAGTACAACTAAAAACCCTGGATATTATATAAAATATAAGTAATATATAAAGTATATACAATATAATAAATATATAACGTATTTAAAAGAGTCTGAAAGGTGGCGAGAAGAAGGCAGACTAGATAGAGACCTCAGGAGTTCTTCAGGTTTTCCTTTTTGCTCCATCTATCCCATACTTGGAGTTGAAGAAGCTGGAAACCCGGAAATGCCAATAAACTCAGACACAAAAAACCCCAACAAAATTCTACTCTCTAAGGCCAAAAGACCAGCTTAGTAAGACAGAACAAATGAGTTTGTTTCAGGGATGCATAATCTTATCTATCAATCCAGAAAAAGAAAAATCTAACACCCATTTATGATTTTTTAAAATCTCAGAAAAATAGACATGGGGGGAACTTCCTGAACTTGATAAAGAGCATCCACAATAAGCCTAGAGCTAACATCATACTTAATGATGAGAGACTGAATACTTTGGCCCTAAGATGGGAAACAAACCAAGGAAATTTGCTTTTATCACTTACTCAACATAGTGCTATAATTTCTAGCCAGTGCAACACGACAAGAAAAGGAAATAAAACTCATATGGATCAGAAAAGAAAAAAGAAAACTGTCTCTATTTGTGGTTTACATGATTGTCTACATATAAAATACCAAAGAATCCACACAAATCTCCCAGAACTAATAGGTAAGTTTATCAAGGTCACAGTATAGGTGATAACACACAAAAATCAGTTGTATTTCTAGGTACTAGCAATGAACATGTGGAAATAAAAGTTAAAAAAATACTTTTTATGGTTGCTAACACAAAAAAAGAAATACTTAGGTGTAAATATAGCAAAGCATGTATACAATTTGTATGCTGAAAACTAGACAACATTGATGAAAGAAATCAAGGATCTATACAAATGGAGAACCATACTGTATTCAGAATTGGAAAACTCAACAAAGTAAAGATGCCTGTTTCTCCCAAGTTGTTATATAGGCTTAGCACAATTTCTATTAAAATCCCAGTCAGATTATTTGTAGACAAAGATAAGATTACTCAAATATATATATATATATATATATATATATATATATATATATATATATATATATATATATAAAGGCTAAGGAAATAGAATAACTAACACAATTTTGAAAAAGAAAAGATGGGAGCACATAGATCCATGAAATGGAATAGAGAAGTCAAAAATTGGCCCACACAAATATGCCTGACTGATTTTTAACAAAAGTGCAAAAGCAATTCAGTGGAGGAAAGATACCATTTTCAAAAAACAATGCTGGGACATTAAAAAAAAATCCAAGAACTTCGACCTAAGTTTCATATCTTATCCAAAAATTGACTCAAAATAGGTTATGGGCTTAAAATGTAAAACATAAAACTATAAAGCTTTCAGGAAAAAAAAACATGGATGAAAATATTTGGGTTTGGGGGTTTTCTGAGACTTGGCACCAAAAGCATGACCCATAAAAGGACAAATTAGAGTTCATCAAAATGAAACTCTCTTCCCCTGTAATAGACCCTGTTAAAAGAATTGAAAAGGCAAGCTATAGACTAGGAGAAAAGATTTGCATACCACATACATAAAAAAAGGACTAGTGTCTAGAATATCTAAAGAACTCTCAAAATTCAACAGTGAAAGCATAAACAATCTAATTAGAATATGGTCAAAAGATATAAAGAGCCATTTTACCAAAGAGGATATACATGTGGTGCTATAGTCTGAATGTTTATGTTCCCTCCAAATTCATATGTTGAAATCCTAACCCCCAAGGTATTGGAATTAGGAGGTGTAGGACCTTTGGGAGGTGATTAGGTCAAGAAGGTGGAGCCCATATGATTGGGATCAGTGCCCTTATAAAAGAGGACCAAGAGACACTTTTTGCCTCACTGCTATGTGAGGTTACAATGAGAAGACATCTGTCTATAAAAGAAGTGTGCCTTCACCACAGTCTATGGCTACTTGATCTTGGACTTCCCAGCTTCCAGCACTGTGAGAAATAAATTTCTGTTGTTTTTAAACCACCCTGTCTTTGGTATTTTGTTATAGCAGCCCAAATGAACTAACACAGATGGCAAGTAAACACGAAAAGATGTGTAACATCATTAACTATTAGAGAAATGTGAATGAAAACCACAACAAAATATCATGTTTTCAGCATGGTTAAATAGAAAATAGTGATACAATCAAATGTTGGCAAGAGTATAGAGAAACAGTCACTCATACATTGGTGCTGGGAATGTAGAATACTACAGTCACTCTGGTAAACAATTTGGAAAAAAAAAAAAAAAAAACCCAAAAAACTAAACTAGGCATGCAACTACCATATCAGCCATTACACCCTTGGGCATTTATCCAAGAAAATTAAAAATGAAATGTTCTCACAAAAATCTGTATGAGAATGTTCATAGCAGCTTTATTCATAATATCCCCAAACTGGAAACAACCCAGATGTTCTTCAATAGGTAAATAGTTAAACAAACTGGTACTCCCATGCCTCAGAGCTTTACTTAACAATACAAAGGAACAAATTATCAATACACAACAATCTGGATGAATCTCCAGAAAATTGTATTGAATGAAGAAAGCCAATCCCCAAAAGTTACATACTCTTTGATTCCATTTATATAACATTCTGGAAATGCCAAAATTATAGAGATGGAAAACAGATTAGTGGTTTAAGAGAGTATGGGTGGGAAAGAAGTAGACATGACTATAAAAGGGGTTTAACATGAAGGATCTTTGCTGTGATAGAAATGTTTTGTGTTTTTAATTGTATTGATGTCAATATCCTGGCTGTGATATTGCAGTATAGTTTTGCAAGATGCTACCTTCAGGAGAAATTGGGTAAAAGGTGCCTGACATTTCTCTGTCTTATTTCTTAACTGCATGTGAATCTACAATTATTTCAATATAAAAAGTTTAGTTGAAATAAGTACCAAGAAGCTTAACCTATTGGATGTTAAGACATTGAATTTGCAGAAGGCTTTCACAAAGCTATGTAGCTAAAAAAATAGTTCACACTTGGATTAGTCTGAAACATTACCTATCTCTGTCACCTTGGAAGCCAGACAGTGGAATTTTATTGGAGTGGGACACAGGATAGTCAAGTTTTGGCAGGGCCTCCCGACAAATGTAGCTTCTGGACTGACTTTATTATCAGGAAGTCTCTTTCTTATACAGCAGCAAAGATAGCCACTGCAAATACTGGCTCACTTTCTACCTGTCTGGCAACCCTGGCAGGAAGAGGGTCTCTTTCTCAGTGTATCAGCAAGTTGTTTCCAGGAACCTGGAGTCAGGCGACACTCAACACTGCTTTAGGCTGGTGGTGGTTGAGGGTTCTTCGAGTTGCTTCTGCCCAAGGTACAAGGTCTAGGACTGGATAACAGCCCTGTGCTCACAGCTTCCTTTTCTCTTGCAGACACCCACTACTGTGTTGCCCTACTTCCTTTATCCCAGTTGGTCGTCGGACTTATGCCAGTGAGGTGAACCCGGTGAGTGGAAGCCCAGCTACCTGGGAACCAGTCAGATGGTCAGATCCCTTCCCTCTAGGCCTCCAGGACCTGAGATACCCAACCCGGAGTAGGGATTTAGTGATTCCAGGGCACTTGGAGCCACTTTCTCACTTACTGTGAGAAAGTCCAAAGCTCCCCATCAGTAATGAGATCACACGCTCTCAAACGTGTGGGAAGGAGACAGTAACGAGGCATTCCAACCCATCCCAGTCAGGAAGGTATCAGTGGAGGCCTGGTGGGGAGCCAGAACTCCTACCTCCTCCCAGCAAATTAAAGTAAAGAGTTTAGACTCTGCAATTTCTCAGCCCTAGTTTCATTTCCAGGTCTATCACTAACTACTTTGAGTATTTAAAAAATACTTGTTTTCCCACTTGTAACATGGGTGTTTGTAGATGAGGCAACTGAGATCCTGAATGCAGAAGTAATTTCCCCAAACGACATTAGTAGTTGGCATCAGAGTCTGGGTTAGAACCTGGTTTCCTGATTCCGAGTCCAAGAATGCTGTGGTGCTTCTCCAGACAGCAAGAACCAAGCTGGGAAGGCCAGGCCTGAACCACTCAGGTAGCACTAATTGTTACTGCCCAGAGGGTGGGGAGGCCTGGTCACGCAGTACCTTAGGTTCCTAACATGGGATCTGACCTTCTAAAACAGGTTGGCAGCAAAGCTGTCCTGGTCACAGGCTGTGACTCTGGATTTGGGTTCTCTTTGGCCAAGCATCTGCATTCAAAAGGCTTCCTTGTGTTTGCTGGCTGCTTGATGAAGGTAAGAGAAGGGTCATCGTCACCATTGTTCTTTACATATAGTCACTGTTACCGTTTTTAAAAGTTTCTTTCTTAAAAACTGGCTCATCTGTTGCTTAAAACAGCTTGTACCTTTTCCAGTGGCTTCAGTCTCGCTTGTTCTTCATAGCTTCATCCATCTATTCATCCATTCATCTACCCATCCATTTGCCAAATGCTAATGATGTGCCTGACACTTTTCTAGATGCTGTAGAATAAGACCCTGCCCCCAAGGCGCTCACTGTCCAGTGGTGAGGGACAGCCGTGCATAGACACAGCTGGAAAATTAGAATGAAGAGGATTCTCAGGGATGTGCAAGAATATTCAATGAGAGTCCAAAGAAGGAAGGGATTGATTCTGGCATGACAGAGGAGGTGACATTTGTCCTGGGCCATGAGGAATAAATAATTCCATCATAGCGGGTAACTGGGAGAAATGACCTACCAGACAGAAGGAACAGCCCAAGCAAAGACTTGAAAGCATGAGCCTCCTTTGGGACACATCAAGTGGACTTTAGGGTGCATGAAGGGCAGCACTGGGACATGAGGGTGCAAAAGTAGTGGTGGATAATTCCCTCAATTTAAAAAGTTGTGCCGCTATCACCAGCACCAACTTTTAGAACATTTCCATCACCCCAAATTCTCCCGCTTGACCATTTACAGTTACTCTCTGCACCCACCTCTAGCCCTAGGTAGCCACTGATTTGTGTCTATTTAGATTTGCCTTTTCTGGACACTTCAAATACACAGAATCATGCAATTCATGGCTTTTTGTGCCTGACTTCTTTCACTTAGCATAATGGTTTGAGATTCATCCATGTTGTAGAATGCAACGGTAGTTCATACCTTTTTATTCCTGAGTGTTGTACTATTGAATGAATATATTGCATTTTTAAAAAACATCCATTCACTAGTTATGCATATTTGGATTAAAAGTTCAGTTTTTTGTAACTATGAATAATGCTAACATGAACTTCCACATACATATCTCTGTATAGATATGAGTTTTTAACCTCATTCCTTCTAATGGGATTTGGAAACCAAGATCTGGGCATTAGGTGTGCTCTGGAGCACGGGGCATTACTGATGCCCATTCCTCTCAGTGGACAGAGCTAGAAGATGGATATATAATCACACATCTATATATACACACTATATGTATTTATATCTATCTCATTGATTTGAAGTCAGTACAACTTTATGATTTATTTATTTTCCATAAATCATGAGATCGTATTGCCCTCCTATTCCAATTCAGCACAGCAACTTTCTTCCTCGCTTATCTCATTCCATATTTATTTCTTCCTCCTCTTGCATCTAGAGCCCTGATTCCTAACTATATCAATGTATTTACTCATTTGATTAATTCTACAGTACACACAAAATGTTTCATACTTGCTACATTCATACCATCACAAACAGCAAACCTACTGAGTAGGTGTGTCAGCTCAGATCCTCCAAGAAGCCAATGCCAAAGTAGGAGTAGATGTGTAAGAAATTGATTAGGGAAATGCCTGTGATGGATAAAGGGGGAGGGGGACAGGAAAAGGCAGAGAAAGTCTTTGACTGCAATACAGTTCTGTGCAAAGAAATTGGAAGGATGGTGGATCAGGGAGGCAGAGCTTCAGACTGTAGTGCAGTCTGAGAGTCATGGCTGGGACCATGGGAAATCCCCAAGCAAAGGTCACCTGTTAGAGGAGTCTGGCATCAGGCAGGAATGGCCCAGAGTTTCTACCGTGTTTGGCCATCAGTTGAGAGCAGCCCAGGCATGTGTGGCAATGACATTCATGCTGCAGTGGCTGCAAAAGTGCAGAGGCTGTAAAGGTGTGGCTGTCACCTGTTCCTGCAGCAGGCTTTCCTAGGGGGAGGTCTGAGCACCTCCATGGTCCCCACAGTGAAACTTAAGTTTTCTTTAGAGTTTTTTTTGGCTATTGATTGAAAGTATACAAAGTACTGTTTTTAAAAGCAACTTGGAGGCCAGGTGCATTGGCTCATGCCTGTAATCTCAGCATTTTGGGAGGCCAAGAAGAGAGGATTGTTTGAGACCAGCCTAGTCAACATAGCACAAAAAAGGAGACTGAGGCAGAAGGCTCACTTGAGCCCAGGAAGTTGAGGCTGGGTGAGCTGTGATCATGCCACTGCACTCCAGTCTAGGTGACAGAGTGAGACTCCAATTCAAAAAAATAATAACAACAAAAAACAAAATAAAATAAAAGCTACTTGGATTCTTGGTTTTTTTTTTCTTTGTTGCTATATTATTTATTTGAAATACTGTGCCATTTACTTATTTGTTTGTTTTGTTTCCTCTATTCTTGTTGATGTAGTTTAATTTTTGAATACATAAACCATTAACAAGATTGTAAAGTCAAAATTATACAAAAAGGTACACTGACAGTAGTGTTACTCTCCACCCCCTATTTTTTCCACTTCATTATTTCATTGCCCCCATTTTTTCTTTTTTTTTTTTGAGTTGGAGTCTCACTCTGTCGCCTCTACCTGCTGGGCTCCAGCGATCCTTCCGCCTCAGCCTTCCGAGTAGCCGGAACTACAGGCGCGCGCTACCACGCCCGGCTAGTTTTTTTGATTTATTGTAGAGATGAGGTCTCGCCAAGTTGCCCAAGCGGGTCTCGAGCCCACGGGCTAAGGCAATTCACTCACCTCAGCCTCCCAAAGCACAGGATTACAGGCTGAGCCACCGAGCCTGGCCTCATTGCCCCTATTTGACACAAATGTTTGCACGTTGCACATACTCTTCTGTACTTAAAAATAATTAACAATATATAGTAAATCTGTCTCTATGACTTCACAGAGATATTCTTCACTTTTTTAACAGCTTTGCAATATTCCATGGAGGAGTGAACCCTAATTTACCTTACCACTCTCCTGTAGATGAGCATTTTGGCTGTTTTCAATCTTTTGCAATGATAAATAATGCCACAATGAATAAACTTGTGTGTATGTATTTTTTTTTTTATTGTTGGGGGTTTATCTTTAGGGTAAATTCCTAGATGTGAGATTGATCTTAGTTCAGAGGATAAATAAACTATGTTGTCATTTTTAAAACATATTCCCAAATTTCCCATCATTGGAGTTGTTTAATTTTTACATTCCTGCCAGTAATGTATGAGTACCTATTATTTCCACACAGTTTCACCAACATGGTATGCTTCAAACTTTTGACTTTTTTGAGTCTGGTAGGTGAAAAATGTATCTCAGTATAGTTTTAATTTGTGTTTCTCTATGAGTGCACATTCCTGTTTTTTAAGGGCTTGACCTGGAAGCTGCATATATATCACCTGTGCTCTCGTTCTATTGGCCAGAACTTAGACACATGGCCTTACCTGGTGGCAAGGGAGACTGGAAAATGTAGTGGGTATTCTGAGACAATATATACCCTGCCTAAAAAGTCAGGCATTCTATTGCTGTGAAGAAGAGAATATGTTTAGAACAACTTGTTGTCTCTCCTTAGTGGGTGAGGCATTTTTCTTTTGAAGGCAGTAGGAATCCAGGGAAGGAATTTTTTATACTGTGTTTGATATCTTTGTAAAGTTTCATATCTGTTCAATGTAAAAAATTCAATAATATAAGCAAGTACAAAAAATGAAGTAGTTTGCATTGCCACGATCTGACTATCATTCCAGATCAGAGAAGGTTTTGTTTGTCCTTTTAATCTTGGCTTCTTTTGAATTATGAAGGTAATACTACATATTTATAATACATTCAAACAATATAGAAGTATATGATATAAAAAAGTGAAACCTCCCAATCTCTTATCCCAAAGAAACTTAAATGCACATTATTTGTGGCTTTTGTTATTACAGGTTGAATATCTTTAATCCAAAATGCTTGGGACCAGAAGTGTTTTGAATTTCAGATTTTTCCAGATTTTGGAATATTTGCATTTTACCAGTTCAGCATCCCTGATCTGAAGGTTGGAATAATTCCTGTGAGTGTCATGTTGGCACTCAGAAAGTTTAGGATTTTGGAGCATATTGGATTTTGGACTTTTGGGTTAGAGGTGCTCAACCTGTATAAACAAAGTCACAGTGAGTTGCTGCGCACGTGCATCTTTGCCTGCTTTCATTGATGATTCTTAGGAAAATTTTGGTGATATGAAAGTGCTAGTAGGAAGGGAGGAGAGGTCGTAGATTTTTTTTTTTTTTTTTTTGAGTCGGAGTCTCACTCTGTTACCCAGGCTGGAATGCAGTGGCACGCTCACAGCCACCACAGCCATGACCTGCTGGGCTCAGGTGATCCTTCCGCTTCAGCTTTCCAAGTAGCTGGAACTACAGGCGTGCGCCACCATACCCAGTGATCTTTTCTTGATTTATTGTAGAGATGAGGTCTCACCAAGTTGTCCAGGCTGGTCTTGAACCACTGGTCTCGGGTTAACTTCTCACCTAGGCCTCCCAAATTGCTGGGATTATAGGTGTGAGCCACCATGTCTAGGTTTTAGATTTTATTCACATCTGCCAAACTGGTTCCCTAAAAGACTGTACCATCACCGCCTCCTTGTGAGAGAACTTTTCTGGGGAGGGTTCTGGGCTGTTGTGTGGTATACTTGGAGCTGGGTTCTCTGCATAATGTGGACCTCTCTCAGCAGGGCCTGGCAGGAACTATGATGCCACAAAACCATTTTTTTTTTTGAGTTGGAGTCTCACTCTGTCGCCCAGACTGGAGTGCAGTGGCCGCAGCCTCGACCTGCTGGGCTCTGGCGATCATTCCGCCTCAGCCTTCCAAGTAGCTGGAACTACAGGCGCGCACTACCACACCCAGCTAATTTTTGATTTATTGTAGAGATGAGGTCTCGCCAAGTTGCCCAGGCGGATCTCGAACCCGCGGGCTCAGGCAATCCACTTACCTCAGCCTCCCAAAGGTGCGGGATTACAGGCTGAGCCACCGAGCCTGGACACAAAACCATTTTAAGTCCCTAGTCCTATATTCAACTTCTTTGCCATTGTGTTGGGCTGTTGCCTTGATTCCACAGTGCAGGACAGAAAAGTGTTGCACAAAAGTGTTCAAGAAGGAGTTGGGGTCTTGGGTTCTAGTCTCAGATAGGATATTAGCCCAGGGATTGGGCAAACACTTCCCTTCCCTGGGCCTCAGTTTTCTCTTACTTAATACTACTAGGATCAGACTGCGATTTTAGGTTCCTGCACTCCTACAGCATGATTCCATAATTTGGGGAAAGTGCCAACAAGATCATTGCCAGGTTATGTCTGTTGGCATCTACCTCTTGACTAACTCCACCTGATATCTCATATTAGTTATGCAAACCAGAAGGCAGTCAGACCTACCAGAGACTTAGGGTACAGTGCCATGGGAGTTGAAAGGGGAAGTTTGTTTCCAATCTGGTTCTGAGATGTTAACCACGTGACTGATTCTGACCACAGCCAGACCCAGACACTTTGCCTGCCCTAACTTACAGCTAGCCCTCCTCTTGTGCCTCAGATATCATTGTCCTGGGGCATCTTGGGACTTGGCTCCAGCAGATGTCTCTAACCTCCGATGGCATCGACCTCACACTGTCTACTGGATCATTTCAGTACACACACACTCCCTTCCACAAACCTACACCACCGCATCTTGTGTGCATGACTTCCCCACTTCTTTGCTCCCCCTTGTAGAAAAGCACTCCCAGAGAGTTGGTTTATACTGTTTTCATATATTTACCTCCCATTTTCTTTTCATCCTACCTGGATCAGGCTTTGCCACTATCCCTCTATGTGTTTATTTATTCACTTATTTAACAAATATTGATTGAGCACCTACGATGAGCTAACAGTATTCTCTGCTGGTGATATAACACATACCAATCCAGTGAAAAGCTCTTGCCCTTGTGGAGCTTGTATTCCAAGATGAGAAGATAGCAAGGACTAAGATAAGGAAACTGCTTCTCTATGATATTATAAAGCTGTGGAGAAAAAGAAAGCAGGAAAAGAGAAAGTGTGAATGTGGTGGCGGGGTGGTTCAGTTTTCAAGAGGGAAGAAAGCCTCACTGAGAAGGTGAATTGGAGCTCCCTCGCCCAAAGGAGGTTAGGAACCAGTGTTGTAGATGTCCAGGGGAAGAGGGGACAGCTGGACACAAGGCCCCAGAGTGGGAAGTGTGCCTGGAGTGTTTGAGAAAGGTTAGGAAGCCGTTGTGGTGCGAGCAGAGTTGGTGGGGGTAGTTGAGGTGAGGGGCGTGGGAGCAGATCTTGCATCACACAGCAAAGGCCTAATGGGAGATGGTGTCTCGTTACCATCTGGAAGGACAAACAGAGGTTCCTGTGAAATGAGTGGAGGTGACAGGTGGAGGCCCAGCCAGTAGCTTGAGGGGGCTGAAGCCCAGAACTCTGGTGGAGGAAGAGGAGATGAGCTGAGAGAGGAAAGTAGGACCAGACCAGGAAGGGCCCTGAAGGTCTCTACCTGGCTTTGTCAAGGATGCCAGCAGCCTCACTTTGCTAAATTTATTGGTCACTTCTCAGAGCACTTCATACTCACCCCAGCAGCAGTTTTTGCCCAGATCCCCACTCTTGCTCGTAACACTTTCCTTCTTGACTTCATGCTCTCTCAGTTCTTCCCCATCTCCTTTGTGAGCTCTTCCTCCTGCTCCAACTTAAATATGACAGTGCCTGGACTTTCTCCTCAGTGTTTCTAACACATGTGATAAGAAGCTCACATATAATATATGCCAGGGGTCCTTGTGTCCTGCCCTGAGGTGCTAGGCCTCCTGAACATAGATGCCTTTCTGACAGGATCAGCTCATCATCTCCTCAATATTATAAGAAATTGAGTTGGACAAGGTCGAGTTGGAAACAGTTGTTAGTGTGCTGTGATAGTTTCCCTCTGGTCTCAAGTAAAAAGAGGCAGGCTCCAAATAAACTCCCTGCAGAGCCTACTATCTGTGCCCTGGATTCTGGAGGCCACAGAGTATGTTAACATTACCAAAAGAAGTCTTAAAGTTCCAAGAACGAGGCTGGAGCAGCTCACCTGGAAGCAGAGCACAGAGAGTTGACAGGGAAAGGGCTGTCCTACCCAGGCAGGACACAGCTACCTGGCCCTGTGTGGACGATGGAGAGAGCTGCCTGGAGTCACCTGAAGGGCACCAACCCAGTAAGATGGCTAGCAGAGTCCACATGGCCCTGGCCAGAAGGGCACACCACAGAGCCTGGGTGAGGGAGAAGATCTGACTGGGGGTGACACACTGTCCTGCCACTGGATGTCTTCAGGACAAGATCTTGTTGGAGTTCTCCAGAACAAGATCTCTACAGAATCTGCAGAGGCACCCCCAGAAGGAAGAGCTGGCTCCTCTTCATCCGCCATCCCAAGGGTAGCAGCAGAAGACAGCAAGCAGCGCCAAAAGACAGTCTTGCCCCCTAATTTGCTAGCCCTTAGGCCTACCTTCGGAAGAGTCAGAGATTAAGACTAGGAGAGGGCTGGGCTCGGGGGCTCAGCCTATAATCCCAGCACTTTGGGAGGCTGAGACGAGTGGATTGCCTGAGCCCGTGGGTTCAAGACCAGCCCAGGTAATTTGGCGAAACCTCGGCTCTACAATAAATCAAAAAAAATGAGCCAGGTGTGATAGTACACACCTGTAGTTCCGGCTACTTGGAAGGCTGAGGCAGAAGGATCGCCAGAGCCCAGCAGGTAGACGCTGGAGTGGCCGTGAGAGCGCCACTGCACTCTGCCCTGGGCGACAGAGTGAGACTCCAACTAAAAAAAAGAAAAGACTAGGAGAGGAGGAGAAGCTAGAAAATAGGGAGAAAGACAACCTCCACCACCACCACCATACTCCATCAGGCCTGGGCAGGGGAATGCTTTCCACTGGATTCAAGTTTGGGAGTTTGGTTTCTCAGAGCAGGTTGGGCTGGAGTTATTTGGTTATTTGGTTAATGGGATGCTTTGTGCCAAAACAAAGAGACTCTCTGTCTATTATCTGAGAATGAGTGGAAAGGCTGCAAGATTTGCCTGAAATTTCATCCAGGGTTAGAAAGAATATTCACAGGTAAGGCTTAAAGGGATCATGAGAGAAAGAAATGGGTTTATCAACAAGTCAGCTGCATAAGCATCAACACAGCAGGACCAAAAGCTTGTCCCTGAGCAGCAGGACAGAGGTGCACAGAGACTCTGGAGGCCTGCAGAGGGCAGACAGAAACCCTGGGGCCAGGAAAGGGGTGTGGTCCACAGTATAGTCTTGTCTTGAGGGAAGGTGAATCTCAAAAGGGACGTTCAGCGTAGTCTGCAGCCAGCAGGCTGAGGGTGGCTAAGGTTTCCTTTGAATAGCTGGGGACAAATTGGCAGTCTCTGCACCTGCTGGCATTACTGTCAGCAGCAAGGTGTGGAGGCTGCTCAGAGGTGAAGAAGGGTTCCTGGGGAGGTCTGTCAGTTGAAGGTGGGAGGGTGAGGGGTTTCCTCCTGGGGAGCCTGAATGCTAGGGCTGAAGCTGATGGCAATGTGATGGACCCCCGGTTTCCTCTAAAAGAAGGCTGTCCATTGCCAAACTGCCAAATTAAAAGTTTATGTGGGACCCTGGTCTGGAGTGAGGGGCTCCCCCCAGGACTACAGGGGAATTGTCATGAAGCTGGCTGGCTGGAGGCACAAGAAGACGTCTTGTGTAGGGGTCCAAGAGCAGTTGAATAATGGCTACAGGGTTACCAAGTCCCAAGAAGAAGGGCACCCAGATATCTCTGATGCATTTATGCCGGAACTTCTAAGAGATGCCAGCAACTCTCCTGAGGTTCAGACTGTGTAGACTCCACTCCAAGGGGCATTTGAAGAGCCATCGTGTGGAAGACTATATTAAAGCAAGACACGTGTTTTCCCGGTGCCTGTGTCCTGTTTGTGAAAAAGACCGGTGTCTCTTGGCGCTGCACCCTCCCACTCTGGATTGACGAGGGCATTTGTTCTTTCTTGGTGGAACCGTCTGTGGGGACGACAGCATAAGCTCCAGGTCTATCTGTTCTCCTCTAGGTCTGGTATCTGCCATCTTGTTTGGGAAGGCTGGCATGTCCAGGGGATTTCAGGGGCAAGCCTTAGACTGACTGAGCCTCCAGCCTGGCTGCTCTGTGTAAAGGTGACTCTGGGTGTAACTGGCATTCCTGGCGCCAGGCCTGGGCAGAGACTCAGTGAGTCACACCACATTGCTTTTTCAAATAAAGGGCCACTATGGAGGCTTCCTTTAGAGGATGGAAAGGATGTTATAGGGAGATTAGCCCAACCTCCTATCTGATGCCTGGATTGTCGCTGCACCACGTTCCCCAACCCCACCTCCAAATATGCCTCTACCCCCAAACAATGCCCCCACCATGCATTGCCTCAACATGTCCCAGGCAGCCCGTGCCATCTCTAGCCTGTGAAAGTCACTCCTCATTTTGAGCTGAACTTGACTTCTTGGTCCCAGCTCTGTTCTCCGTGGCTGCACAGAGCACACTAGCTCCCTTGGTCATGTTCTGCTAGAGTATTCTCTCTGGAGTGATTATGTCTAGCACGTTGGCCCCATTTGACATGGTCCTTTTTTCATTTTCTCCAGTGTCCCTCTGAAATTGCATGATGCAGTTTCTCCAGTCCTAGGGTAAGAGCCCTCCTGGTTCAGACCTCTTACTAAGCCTAACCTGTAGAGAACTTTCCACCTCTGGCCTTCCTGCTCTTGCCCTTGCCTGGAATGTTTGCCTCAGTACCAGCTGTGTGTGGCATGGGCATACCCTGGGCTGGAGGGCCAGCATTTCTCCATCATGTCCCTCTCTGGCAGTTAGTCCAGTCCTCTTGTTAGAGGCATTGTTATTCCATGCACCGCTCAGAGAAATCGCTGTCAATTAAACTGTGACTGACGATGTCTAATTTTCACATCGTGTGTAGCTCATCCCCATTTCGAAGAAAATGTGTGTCATAGACCAGGATGAAATGGGACATATGGCCTGCCTTGTGATGCAGGGCCAATGAGACAAAGCACGTGGGTGCCTAGTATGGTGCTCAGCACAGTGAAAGCTTAGCAGATGACACCCACTTTTATCAAGGCCTTCCAGCAGTTCATCAGTGCCCCCCCCAGCCGGCCCCCGCCCGCCTCTCCAGCCTCAGGGAGATGACTTCCGGTGGCATCCTCTTACCTCTTCCTGGAGTGACCCCTCCCCACGGCCCTTCTTGTAAGTGTCCTCAGTTGCCACTGCCCAAATATGTAAAGTCTCCCCGCCCACCCCTCCTTCCATGCTCCCCCCTCACACAAGCTTCCATCCAGAGGATACTCGCTGTGTTGTCTGCTCGCTCACCTGTCCCCTTCCCAAGAATGTGGCCCTTTGAGAACAGGGACTGAGTTATTAATCTTTGTGTCTCCAATTCCCAGCACAGCACTGGGACATGGTGGAAGACCCAGGAATGTTTGCCAAATGAGTGATGCTTTTCTCATGTTTAATAACACCTGGATTTGCGTCGTGCTTTATAGTTTCACAGGTTTCTTATCATCTATTTCCGTATCCTGTGACTCTGAGTAAGTCAGGACAGGTGGCAATGTTCTTGTTTCACAGCCAGAAAACCTGAGCACCTGTTAGGGGACATCCCTGAGTGCACAGGGCCGGGTTAGTGTCTGAGCCGGAATTAGAGTCAGGCTCTGGCCTCTTACAGTTTTGGGGTTGATGGGCTCTTGGCTTAGAACAGAGGTGGTAAACTGGCAGCCTACTGGTCATATGTGCCTTGTGGATGTGTTTGGCTGACATAGTGTGGTTGTTGTTGTTTTAAGTGCATAAGTTGCCAATACTGAAAAAATTAGATTTCCCACAGAAATCCCAATTACTAGCTTAAAAATTGATGCATCTTGCAACCCTGGGCTTACATCCCCTCATGGGCAACAACTGGTATGTGCTCTACTCCCCAGGCTACCCTAACCCCATTGTCTGATACCCACAAAAACATGCAACCCCTGCTTAGACAAAGAATTGAAGTTTAGCTGGAATGCTGTGCTGGCTGATTGGGCCTCCAGAGAGTACCGTCTGCAGTTGTCAATAAGCCCAGGCTGTGGCGGGAACTTGGAGCCACCTCCTGCCTTTGCAGTTGTCATTCCCAAGCCTGCCTCCGGTGGGAAGGACAGAGGTTGAAGCTGTTGGGAGCCAACATCTATAGCTACATGGCTGAGGCCTGTAAAGGCCCATCTGGAAGATCGCCTCTGACATAGGATATCAGTTATACCTATGATATTGGCGTGTGATTGGTGACCAGTGTGCATACATGGCAGTAAAACTTATAAGTGAATCTCAGTACATTTGATGGAAGGTGCATGGCGGAATTGTTTCTGTCTTTCTAAGTTTAGCTTCTTTCTAGATATTTTTTTACTTCTATTTCCTGGTAGACTGGGTAGTCCTTGTTCCCGAAAGCTGTTTCCCCTAGGGCTAAGATTAGAAACTAAATTACCATGATAGTTCTGTCCCCTGCCCCTAGCCAGGTAGAACGTTTTCTTTTGTTTCGTTAATTACCGAAACTCTGTCTGCTTCAGCCCATGGCCGCCATCTTGGAAGCCCTGCATTTCCTTGTTCAAGAGTGTGACAGCTACTATTTGATTTTTAGAGTAGACTTGTTGGGATAAAATATATACATATACACTCATAGCTGCGTAAATCTATGCTTGCTGTTTTGATTCCTTTTGCTACATTATTCAAGTGTAATAGTTACTATATGATTTATAAAAGAATTAACGATAAGGTATTAGCTTAATAGGATATAGCATAGTATTAAAGTCCAATAACTAGATCATATGAAAATTAAAGTTTAGACATATGAAACATGAATTATAGTAAAGTTTTGTAGTTTAAGAATAAGTTTTAACTGAGTTATAAGGCGTTATGTTAAATTGTAATAGGTTAATAGTATAGTGTTAAGTTGATAATATTAATTGTTAAAAATATTGGGAATCAGTGAACTTGGATTGAACCTAGAGTTAACTCAGGAAAGTTTTTTGTATTATCAGGGTATAGAGCAAAGAGTATAATATGAATGATTCGTTGAACATTATGGAAAACACTTTGAACGATTTGTATTGAAATTGTGCACCTGTGACCTTGATGTAAGCACGGCAGGCATCATGGAATTTGAATTGTTTGCTTGGAAATTGCAGATCTCGTGGTGGTCTTGTGATGCATAGTTTGTAAAGCACGAAACTTGTACGCCCCCAGTGAGTGATTATCACATTGCTGGAGGGTATAGAAAATGGTATATAAGTTGGAAAAGGTTTGAATAAAATCGGCTTCAGTCTTGGCCAGACTGTTCCCAGAAGAGCTGCCTCCGAGTAGTTTTCTTCTCTCCGTTCTGATTCACCGGTGCGGTCCTAACCCTTCCCTGGTCAGTGCAGGTCACCGACATGAAGCAGTGCCCCTCTCCTCCCCAGGACAAAGGGCATGATGGAGTCAAGGAGCTGGACAGCCTGAACAGTGACCGACTGAGAACCCTCCAGCTCAATGTCTGCAGCAACGAGGAGGTGGAGAAAGCAGTGGAGCTGGTCCACTCGAGCCTGAAGGATCCTGAGAAAGGTAGGGGGTGCCCTTGGGACAGCAGGGATCATGCATGGGCTGTTGGGGGAGCCTTCCTAAACACTGCCCTCTATTTGCTGGCATTGTGCCAAAAGGCTTCCTTCTTTTTCTTTCTTTCTTTTTTTTTTTTTTTTAGTCGGAGTCTCACCCTGTCACCCAGGCTGGAGTGCAGTGTTACACTCTCGGCCACTGCAGCCTTGACCTGCTGGGTGCAGGCGATCCTTCCACCTCAACCTTCCAAGTAGCTAGAACTACAGGCACGTGCTACCACGCCCAGCTTATTTTTTGATTTATTGTAGAGATGAGGTCTCACCAAGTTTCCCAGGTGGGTCTCAAACTCCTGAACTCAGGCAATCCTCTTGCCTTGGCCTCCCAAAGTGCTGGGATTACAGACTTGAACCACCGCATCCGGCCTAAGGCTTCTTTCTTTATTGCTTAAATTCTTCCTCCTGCATAGTCAGAGGAAGGGTATTGAATTAGACACATCTGAACAATAGGGCAATAAGAAATATAGCCAGGGCATGAATCCAGAATCTGTGGAGTGCTGGGTGGGTATGCACCGATGTGGGTCAGCTCACTGAATGCCCAGTTTGGGCCAAGTGCTATGCAGGGTGCTGGGGACACACAGATGACCAAGACACAGTCTGTCTCCAGGGGCCTTATAGTTCAGTGAGGGGACTGATTTCAACATCAGGGAGCCATGCACTGAGAGAACAGAGTAGCACAGGAGAGAGGGTTTAGTCCCGTCTTGGGGTCACTGCAGGAACAGGCAAGTTATGGCAGATTGTAGCAGAGAGCAGGGACAGTCGTTCCAGAAGGCGGCAGAGCATGGACAACAGTGGAAAACAGCGCTGGGTGGGCTGGGTGACGACAGGCGATTTGGTATTAGTCAGGTGGAGGTGGTTGGGGAGAGTGGGCATCCAGAGCCTTGAGTGCCAGGTGAGGGAGCATGGCTTCTCTCCTGAGGGCACTGAGGAGCCACTGGAGGGGTTGTCCTGAGGACAGTGGTCTGGTCAGACTTGTGCTGCTCACCCTGAGATTGCCTTGGCCATGTGGAGGGTAGATTTCAAGGGGGACCAAAGCGTGGGTTTGAGTCCTCAACTGGGGTGGTGGGCATGGGGAAAGGGGAAGGGTCAGATTCGAGGAGTCTGGAGAGGGCAAAGCGGGCTGCAGTTGGTGACTAGGATGTGAGATGAGGCGAGCAGTCTCTGTCCTGGACACCAGCGGACCCTCACTGCAGGAGGAGGCTGAGGGAGGGAGAGATGCTACAGTGCCTGCCCTGGGAGAATGTCCAGGCTAGAGATCAGGTGCCCATGGTGGAAGGTGAGACTGGGAGTGGGGAGACGCACAGAGGACTCCTGGGGAATGTGAGTGTTTAGGGATTGGAGGAGGGGAAGGGACAGCTCCTTCAGAGAGGTGTCAAATAGTACCCCGAAACTACTCATAAAGGAACAGAAAGCTTGAGGGGTCAGTACCCAACAGGTCAAATGCTGTAGAAAGTTCCTGTAGCGTAAGAACTCAAATGTCCTTCCAGTTCAGCCAAGTGGAAGACCGTGGAAGAGGGGCTCAGTTGTACAACGCCAGGGGGCGCCATTCATATGGAATTCAGCAGTGATGGAGGGAGCTCCCTTGTAGAAGGCAGACTATGAAATTCACCTGTGAGCTCCCTGATAGCCTAGGAAAAAAGGGTATGCCTCATTCAGCTCTCTGCACTTCCACAGATTTGGGTGGTGGCAGCTGGGTTGTGAGTTCAGTCTCCAAGTGGGGAGGAAGGAAGCGGGCAGGGTGACCAGGGCCTGTGTTGGGTACCCTGGGCTGAGCATGTACCAATCAGGTTGACAGGCTACAGTCTCTGAGTAGCTGCCTCAGAGCTGTTCTGTGTGGCTGTCAGCTATGCTCTGTGGCTACTGGTGACCCTGTTCTGGGCAGTCAGTCTGTCAATGATGTACCACCTCGTTAGCCCAGTGCCACCCCCTCTACCACCACAGGCCACTCCCATGTCCCTCTGTTCTCTGAGGAGAGGCCTGTGAGTTCCTGACCTCCTGAACATCTGCTTACTAATTACGGGCAGAGCCAGCACTCCTGTCCCATTAAGAAAAGGCAGGATGGATCCCACTGGGATGATTACCAGCTCTGAACCTACAGCCGGCTTCGTCCCTCCCTGGTGGTAAATCCTCCCCCGCCCGCCTTCCCTGGCAGCTGGGATATTGCCTTCATAAACTGTTAGGCAGGAAAACAGCTGCGTCAGCACCATGAAGCCACTTCAGTACAGCCTGTGGGTTTTGTGGTGACTTGAAATGCCCGTGGAAAGGCGTCATCACGGAGACCTGAGTGCAGAGTGGGCCTGCACCAGGGCTGGGGCTGCTCAGGGCCGTGGTCCTTGTCCCCTGCCTCCTTCCCCTGGGCAGAACCACCTCCAGTCTCTGTACCGGACCAGCTAATTGACCCAAGCTGCAAGGCAGGGTGGGCCCTGGGACACACACAGTGAGGAGGCTGTCACCCCTGTGCCCTGGGATCTGAGCTGGAACCCCAGCGCCAGCCCTGATGCTTTGTCCACGTGACACATTCCAGGAGAGTTTGCTCAACCACTCACCATGACCTTACTTAACCAGTACTGTATTTTTTGAAAACTTTAAGATTTTTAGGTCTGAAGAAAGAAAATAAATGTGTCAGATATGCGGCTGTGTGCCCTCTTCTTCCTCCACCTCGTCTTCTCCACCTCCCCCACTTCCTTTCTCTCTTCCTCTTGTCCCCTTTACCCCCTTTCCACTCTCAGCTCTGGGCTGTTTCCTGGTCATGCAATGGAATTCCCCCAGGCAATGCTGGCTTTAGACTCCAGGTGGCGCTCTCTCAGAGCTTTCAAAGGCCAGCAATGGCCACCTCTGATTCAAATCCTACTCAGACAGGAAGGAACCTTTCAGGAGAGGCGTCCCTTCCCCTTTCCTCACGGTGGGGGCACATTTTGGTGGCAAGTTTGGTGCCCTTCACCCTGGCTCTGTGGAGCCGTTGCTGCCAAAGCCTGGGGTGAAATGATGGGGATGTCTGATTAGAGCTCTGGAGCCATCTGCTGCTAGCCCCTCCCCGCCAGCAGGACGCTGAGGGACTGGACATCTGGAGCCTGTGTCCAGCCAGGAAAAAGCTGAGTGAGTGGGCCAGTGGGCATTTAGGCAGGCTGTGGCAAGGTCTGGTCTTGGCACCATCACTTACCAGTAGTCAATAAACAGGTATTGAGCACCTGCTGTATATATACTTGGTAGTGTTCTGAGTACCAGAAGGGGTATGACCTGGTAGGGAGAGTTTGTGGTGGGACACCAGTCGAGAGGAAGTCAGTGGCTTCAGGACAGGACTTCCAAGTAGCGGGTATAGACTGGGGGCGTTATTCCATGGACAGGGAAGACTCTACATCTGGGACACCCTCAGTCTGGAAGAAGACTGGATTTACTTTGGGCTTTACCTCTTAATAGAGGTGTGACCTTGGGCTTGATCCTTCCTGCGCAGGCCTCAGCTTGCTCATCTGTGAAATAGGGAAAGTATTCCCCGGGCTGTCCAGTGTTCGCTCTTAGATCAAACCATTGCAGGAACACAATGGAATTTCAACACAAGCTCTCAGGCTGAGGAGTGGGGGAGTTGAGCAGAGCTGGGCGGGGCCGTGATGTCAGGGGGCACCAGGTTGTCCAGACTTAGAGAGGGCAGAACACATGAGGGCAGTGGGAGAGAAGCCTGGAGAAAGCCTCGCATACCACGCTACGGAATGAGGACCGTGGAGCAAGAGGTGACTGATGAGAGGAGGGTGAGTCTGGCTGAGGGAGTGGGTGAAGTTGAAGGTGGAAGAGAGAGACTGAGACCCAGAAGGAGGCTTTTCTACTAGCACAGGAGAGAGGCAACAAGGTCCCAAGTGGACACAAGTGGAAACAGGAGGGAAGAACTGATTCTAATGGGCCAGCAAAGGAAACCCGCAGCTGCATGGGGCTAAGTGTGAGGGCTTTGTCCTCACACAGACCTGGATCCAAGTCCCATCGTCCCCACCTGTTAGCTGGGTGACATTGAGCAAGATGCCTCAACTGCGTCGACCAGATATGGGACAATTTAGCATGTACTTTGTAAGCTGCTTGTGAAGATCAGGTGAGTTAACGGAGGCAAAGTGCTTCATTCGGGGCCTGGTGGCTGTCGTTTTGATCTTCAGCTGTAATATGGACAGCACGTGGTGATTCATTAGATGTGGGAGAAGTTGAAGGAGCTGGAGGAGTCAGAGATGAAAGTGAAATGATTAACGAAGAGGAGGAGCAGGCTTGGGCAGTCTGGAAACTTGATGTGTTGGTTGTGGTTAGAGTTGGGGACCTGTGGGACATTCAGGTGAAAGTGAGATAAGAGGAGACCTGTGAGGAGAGAGCCATGGCTCCTGAAGGGTGAGGGGAACCCTTGAAGAAGAGATGATCTTGAGGCTGTTGCAGAGAGAGATCTGTCCCCCAGGCCAACAAGAATGGCTTCGTTAAGTTTATTCAGAACATTGAGGATTCCAGAGAGTGACTTGTTCCCCAAACTATTACTGCATGTTAAGTCAGCAAAACTGATCCGGGAGTGGTGTACTTTCACAGGCCATATTTAATTAAACTTTTTTGGATAGTAGTGTCAGATGTAATTGTTCTAAAATGCTATATGCATTTTAGGCCATGTGATATTGTCCCTTATGAATCAAACACAAAACTGTTGGAAAATTCCAGGTACATAAAGAAGATGAGGGCACCTAAGGGTTGAGTGCAATCCGGGATGCAGGAAATGGTTGGGTATCATTACCGCCAAGGGAGAAAGGAGGGTCAGGGAGCATTAGTCGTACTCACATTGCAGCCAGGGTGAGGAGAGTGGAGGCTGGGGGCGGGGTCCCTGGCACACCCATCCTAACCCGAAGGGCCAGAAACCCAGCATGGTATGACTGGGAGATGCGGAGTAGAGAAGGTTCTCGGAAGCCTAGGGGAGAGAAAAGGAGAGCAGGTTGCATGGTTACCAAAGGCTCTTTAGGATATGGAGACATGTATTTGTAGACATTCATTCACCTAACATGCAGTTATTGAGCACTTAATGTGTACAGCATTAAAGGGAAGGAGCCAGGGTCAAGGGAAAAGTTTTAAGTTGCCTAAGAGAGAAGGATCAGTGGCTTGCAGGCTCAGAGATGGTGGTGGAGGTGTTGGCCATGCCAAGTGGGGAGTGGCTGCTTGCTCCTCTGGAAAGTGGAGAGGGTGAAGATTCAGGGCAGGTCTGCAGGGAGAGGGCAGAAGCTGTGGGGTTGTAATGGACGACTGATCATGTCACGGGTGAGACCTGAGCGGTCACAGGTGAGCTCTGAGAGCAGGGAAGCGTCCACATGGCCTTGCTGGGGGATGGGGTGAGCTCTGCACGGACACTTTGTTAACTGACAATTTCCTTTCCCTAACAAATGTCCTTAATTCCCCATAATTGAAGGAGAAGGCACAGAGGTCAGTTGATGAAGCTTTAATTTGGGTAACACGGAAGGAAAGCAGCTAGAGACCAATTACTCTGTCATTTACACAAACTCATTTCCATGATTAACTTGGAAAATGAAGCAGGGCCGAGTTCCCACAGGTGGGGGCAGGCCCCAGGAGAGCTCTGCTCTGAGGCTGCGCCTTGGGAAGAAGACTAGCCCCTGGGGAGTTCTACAACGGGGGGGGGGGGGGGAGCTCCGTCCTGAGACTCTGGCCCATCCAGCCCTTGCACGCCCCAAAACTGAAGCAAAGAGGACCCTGCAAAACAAGGCTGCCTCCTCCCTGCCGCTTTCAACTCTGCCTGTAACTTACTGGGTCAACTTAAGCCTGTCCTTTTTCCTCAGGGCCTCAGTTTCCCTAGATGTAAGATTAGTTAATAGGCTATATAAACTCCAAGGACCCTTCCAGCACCAACATCCTCTGAGTCTACAAGGGCCAGCTGTTCCTTTCTTAGCTAGTCTTGCAGGGAACCGCCAACCCAAGTACAGTGTGAGAGTGTACATTTCCTCCGACCCTGTCCTCAGCCCTATGTGAAGACCATCAAATAGCGCCATGTTTCAGAGGCAGGAGATGCTTGGGTGTCATTAATGCCGAAGGAGAAGAGAGTGTCCAGGAGCATTAGTCATACTCATATTGTAGCCAGGTTGAGGAAAGTGAAGACTGGGGGTGGGGTCCCTGGGAGAGAAGAGAGCAGAGTCGTTGTTAGGAGGGTTTTGGGGTGGAGCAGGACTGGACCTGACTTGTGATCAAGGCTTGGCTGTACCTCTGTCTTGATGTGTGACCTAGGAGCTTGAAGCCCTCTCTGGTCCTGCAGAGGGTGCTTGGCCTGGAAGACCCCTAAGGTTCCCCTGGGCCTGACAAGAGGAGAGAGAATGCTGGTGAAAGCTCAGAGGCAGGAATGAGTCAACAGGTGTGATGTATGGAGTTCAGGGTATGGGGATAAGATGGGGGGAGTAGAGTGGAAGTGAGGATTTGGGGTGACATGGGACTCAAGGATGGGGGACACTACAGGGCTGGGTCATGATGGGCCCAGAGAATGGAGTCAGGCAGGCATGACATGAGGACAGGCTATTCTAGACTTAGGGGAGGGTCTTAGCCAGCACTTTAGGCCTCTCTATCTCCTCCCATTCCTGGGTGATGCTAGAAAGTTTTCTGAGGGCCTTGGGCAAGAGGCTGGGAAG
Source organism: Carlito syrichta (assembly GCF_000164805.1). NCBI lineage: Eukaryota > Metazoa > Chordata > Mammalia > Primates > Tarsiidae > Carlito > Carlito syrichta. The sequence goes on along the minus strand of NW_007249737.1, from coordinate 40,064 downwards.
TCACAGGGAAAGGGGAACGTGCTACAGCTTGATGGACAATGTGTGAGGCTGAGCATGGTGACTGCAGTTCTGTCCTCTCCTGTCCAGGGATGTGGGGCCTGGTTAACAACGCGGGCATCTCAACATTCGGGGAGGTGGAATTCACCAGCATGGAGACCTACAAGGCGGTGGCGGAAGTGAACCTCTGGGGAACAGTGCGGATGACTAAATCCTTTCTCCCCCTCATCCGAAGGGCTAAAGGTGAGTGGGAAAGGGAGCTCCTTCCTGCCCTGGACCTGCCCCCACGTGTTCATCTTTGCTTAGAATAGAAATGCTTGTCCCAGCAGGTCTAACATCCATACCCAATAGGCTGAGCTCATGAATCGCTGGGACCATGCTGGGTCTGGAGCTGATAATGGGCAGTGGGGCCGTGATCATGTAGGGGAAAAAGGGATGTGTGGCTTTCAGAAAGTAGGGCAGGTAAGAGGTCACTGGTCTATGCACCAAAGGCTTAAGGATTATAGCAACAATCCACTCTGGGAACCTAATTAGAGAGATAATCATCCTTTGCACAAAGCTGTGTTGTACACATCATTGTAGCAGTAGTTAAGTAAAATTTGGCATTTTATTACTCTGTAGTTTTTAAAATGAGTAGTATTAAGTTAAGAAACAATAGTAATAATCAAGATTAGAAATGTGAAAAACACTCAGCCTGTAATCCCGCGCCTTGGGAGGCTGAGGTGAGTGGATTGCCTGAGCCTGCGGGTTCGAGACCCGCCTGGGCAACTTGGCGAGACCTCATCTCTACAATAAAAAAAATCAAAAAATTAGCCGGGTGTGGTAGCGCGCACCTGTCATTCCAGCTACTTGGAAGGCTGAGGCGGAAGGATCACTGGAGCCCAGCAGGTTGAGATTGCGGTGGCTGGGAGCAGCCACTGAACTCCAGTCTGGGCGACAGAGTGAGACTCCAACTCAAAAAAAAAGAAATATGAAAAACAGACAAAACACCCAAACTCATGTTGGATAGCCAAATGTGCACAAACCACCTTAGAAGTCAATGATTCTGATTTTCCTTCTAGAATAGCACACAAGGGCAAGATCCGTAGCTCCATTCTGAAGTTCTAGCAACAACAGGAATAAACACAAAGTGCAGCTGTAGGATTTTAGAAGAAAACTCCAGCCTTTCAGTGACTTCCAACTTGGAGGTTTCTGAAAGGTGCCTCCCCACAGTGCCCAGGGCGTTCCCCTTCCTGGTGCACAATACCCAGGACAAGCTGGTACCAGGTCTGCATGGGCTTACCTGGCTAGGCTGAATGTGATCCACCTCCCACCCCACTGCCCCCAGGACTGGGCCAGAGAGTCTTTTCGGGGGACCACCACTCCCTTCCAGCCCATGACTCTGTTCTCATGTCCTGGCCCTGAAGTCAGGTTCAGAAACCCTGCTTCTCTGTTTACTGGGCTCTCTTGCCACTCAGAATGGATCCGAGTTGGGGAATCGAGCCTAACAGCACAGGTCCCGTCCTCTTTGAGGGCTGCCTCAAGGGCCTCCCTGCCAGCCATAACCTCCAGGTACTCCTCCTTCTGCACGCCAACCTCCCTCCCCAGGTTGTCTCCAACAGACCTTTGGACTTAGCATGTTATTTACCTGCCCATCTTACTATTTGAGCTGAATTTCAAACTCCACGAGGCTAAAGTGAAGGCTTTAGGCTATATTCCTCCCTGACTGGCGGCAGACCTTGTCCATAATGAATACTCAGCTCCACACTGAAGCTGTCTCGCCTCCTAGATCCCCCCTTGTGATTTCACCCCACATGATTATCACCAGGCAGGGCTCTGTCTGGTTTTTGCATTAGCTGTGTGTCACTTATTACACTGTGTCCTCCTGGTATGCAGGCCTTCTTCTCTTTCATTTATCTTCCCCTGTCCCACTGGGCATAGCCTAACCAGTGAGAAGGCCCCCTGCCTGGTTGGTTCGGAAGTGGTTCCGTCCAGGCCTCTGGACACATGCCAGATCCCAGCCTTGGTGCCATAGGGCAGTGCCACCTGAGCAGGTAATCACTATCTCCCTCTGCAGGCCGCGTGGTCAATATCAGCAGCATGCTGGGCCGCATGGCCAACCCAGCCCGCTCCCCATACTGCATCACCAAGTTCGGGGTAGAGGCTTTCTCTGACTGCCTGCGCTACGAGATGCACCCACTGGGTGTGAAGGTCAGTGTGGTGGAACCCGGCAACTTCATCGCCGCCACCAGCCTTTACAGCCCCGAGAGCATCCAGGCCATCGCCAGGAAGATGTGGGACGAGCTGCCCGAGGTCGTGCGTAAGGACTATGGCAAGAAGTACTTCGATGAAAAGATTGCCAAGATGGAGACTTACTGTAACAGTGGCTCCACGGACACGTCCCCTGTCATTGATGCTGTCACACACGCCCTGACTGCTACTACCCCCTACACCCGTTACCACCCCATGGATTACTATTGGTGGCTGCGAATGCAGATCATGACTCACCTGCCTGGGGCAGTGTCCGACATGATCTACATACACTGAAGAGTTTCACTGTGGCCTCTGTTGAGGACCAGTGGGGGTGGGGGTAGGGAGGAGCTCACATAGTCAACTCTTGATTATCTACTTTGGACTGTCCACTGTCCAGGAGGACCTATTACTTGATGTAACATCGGCCAGAGGGAATAACTCAACCTGACTTGGTTGCATAGTGAGTGACTTCACAAATGGGGTATGTAAGCCCCTAAACCTCAGGGCAAACATGGTGCATCTATCTGGAGTTGATTTCATATACAGATTTGGGGGAAAACATCATTATGTTAAAAGCAGATTTGTTATAGAATATAATCCAAATTCCTTTACATCTTTAAGCCAAAATATCAGTTCAAAAATTTTTATCATTTGATCCTTTAGCCAGCCTCATAAGTAAAAAAGACAGATTTTTTTTTCTTTTGCACATGAGGAATTTGCAGTTCCAAGAGGATACATGAAATAACCCTCTTATTGCTTATATACGGTTCAAGTCATGTGTTCCTCCCAGTGCTGTAGAAACACTTCATGTTTTGCATTCCAGGGTTGCTCTCGATCCATTTTCCAAGAATCCGCTGACTAACTCTGTGTCCTGGTCCAAGCCATGCATCCTAAGTGCCCACTGCATACTCCCGCTATGGTGACTGGCCGGTGCTGTATGACTGGCCAGCGGCAGCCAGTGATTCAAAGCTGGCTATGTGGAGGGTGGTGGGAATCATTCTGGAGGTTTCTATTTGAGATTTCTCCAGGCTCTTTTGAGACTTAGGATAGACTTGTGTGGAGATGCTCTTTGGCTAAGAAGGCAGGTTGTTTCTGGTTTGGGTCTGCTTGCTTTTGTCTGGGTGAGGCCAGTGTCAATGGGGCAGGCTTGCAGGAACAGCAAAGCCCTCAGAGGTGGGTCTGGGTTCCTTGTTGGTCTTACATGGTGCTTACACACACACACACACACACACACACACACACACACTCACACACACACTCACACACGCACCCTGTTCTGCTGGGCTTCCAGGTGACCTTCAGTGATGGCTCACCTTCCTCCTGTGGCCTTATTTTTAACTAAGAAGCCAGGCCACTATTAGGCAGTCTGCATGAGCCCTTCTAGGGTTTGGGTTTGCAGGCTTCCATTCTTGCAATTACCCAGGGTCTGATGCTTGAACCAAAACCAGGCATCACCGTCTTCCAGGTGGCTTTAGGCCTAGGGCAGAGTCCCAAGTGCCAGCTTTACAAATCAAACTAGCATTTCTGCCTCTCCCTGAAAGGGCTAGGCCTGCCGCTAGAGGGCGCCCTCCTCCTCCGCAGGCGGAGTTGGCCGCCTATGCCCCAAACTCGGGCGCTTCCTCTCAAATTTGAGGTTTCTCCAAGGGTTTGGGATTCCCACCGGATAAACTGCCTGGGAACACAAAAGCAAGGCCCCTAGAAAGCAGCGTTCCCCCTCGTCTAACAGCTGCCTGGCTCGAACCTGGAGTCTAGCGCAAGGAGAAGGCAGAAGAACACGGGCAGCTGGACAGGCAATGAAGTTCAGGCAGTGCCAAGGAAAGGGGTCTCACAATGAGCAGATTCAGCTTGCCTTCTGGGCCTTTGTCCCTCTGTCTTCACACAGGGATGCCCTGTCCCAGCTCCTTGTCTGCAGGGTGAGATCCAGAGTGTCTAGAGGCAGGGAGGGGGAGGCCGGCAGGAGCCATTGTGTTTACATAACAACACTAAGATGCTTTCGTACCACAAAGCTTGGACCCTTTTAGAACTGCATTTTTACATTGTGGAAGAATTTGTTTTCATGCTTGATTTTAATAAAGGAAAACAGATGTGGCACTTGGAGTTGCACGCTTGCATCCATACCTGGGAACTAGAGGGTAGTGGGTATGATCACGTGCTCTGGGTTCTTCAGATCAGCCATCAACTGGACACTGGAGAAGCTGCATGCATGTCTGCTGGTGTCTTCAGCAGTAAGACAGGACTGTTGGGGCAGCCTATAGGCTGTCCTGACCTTTTCCCAGTGATTGAAAAGCACTTGGCACATTCCCTCCAAACACTCTCAGTGCTAATTAAAACCTCACATTTACCATGTACTGTCTGACAGCTTAGGGCCTACTTAAGTGCAGGATCTAGTTTTGATCTTTAAGACATGGCTGAAGTGGACAAAAAAGAGGTTGCTATTCCCATTTTATAGATGACATAACTGAAACCCACAGAGGACAAGTGACTGACCCAGCGTCACAGTGAATCTGAGACAGAACCGGTGCCAGAACAAAAGTTTCCTGAGTGGCAATATTCACTGTCACGTTAAGCTGTGACTCACAACAGCCCTGGAAGTGACACTGGTTGGAGCCACCAGATGCCTAGCTCCCCACTACTTTGCCGGCAGAGAGCTGCCACTTCTTGTTGGGGTGGGGGTAGGGTGGAGGCCTCTGTCTGTGGGGATCCATGGTCTGGCACCTCCAGCCAGTACAAACCCCTCCCTTGATGGCTGTAGGCGGGTTGGGGACTTTTTCCAAGATACTCCTGACAGAGCCTTGTTACGGAGCACACGCTGCGCTTATTATTCCATGGGGTCCAAGAGGCTGTGTGAGCAGGTGACGGCCAGTCTGGCCCTGCCTCTCACAAGCTGCTAGGGCCGCTCCCTTGCCACCCCTGGCAGGGAGTCTGGCAAAGACTCCGCACTTGTGAGGTCTGTTCACTTCCTGCATTTCAAACAGGGCCCAGCTCTGCAAACCTGTGTGAACCTCATCTAGTGCAGGCGCCGCCAAGGGTGAGCAGTGGCTCCCCTGACTCAGGCCGCCCCAGGTGCCCTCGGCTCCAGGAGCGGTTGGCCAGAGAACACCCAGGCCCCTGTGTGTAGTGCGGACCACGTTACCCAGCTACCGCCGCCACCTTTCACCTGATTCTCGTAGCAGCCCTGGCAGGTAGGTGCAGGGTGGGGTTATTAGCTCATTTTACAGATAAGGAAACAGGCTTCCCCAAGTCTGTCTCCAGAGTGAGGGATAAGCTGGGTGTCAAGCCAGATCTAACCTCCAGTCCAGAGCTGGTGATACATGAAAAGCAGGGCAGATGGCATCAGGAGCTAAATAAGGAGGGAAAAATACCTCAGTTATGTAAGAGTGAGCAGACTCTTTAAGCCTGTGCACAAGTAACAACCACAGAGTACTGCCACAAGAGCCAGCTCCTCCTTCCATTCCTCCTTTGGCCTCTGAGCGCCGCCCCCTAGCGACTCTCCACCAGAAAACCAGGGCCTTGGTTGGTCTAATGCTGCCTCATCAGGAGCCTGTCCCAGGACAATGCTCTAGGGAGGCCAAAGCCCAAACTCCAGCAGAGACGGATTCCAAAGTTGCCCCCAAAGGTTTGAGGGTCACGTGAGTGCAGAGCTTGACAGACCAGTGACTATTTTTGCTCAGACAGAGAGGGACAAGAGAGCCGTAGGGCTCTAATGGAGACGAAGCTCACAACCCCAGAGGGTACGAGGCCTTTATGATGTGTGCAGCCACTGAGGAAGGGCGACTTGTGAATGGCAGCTTCGGAGGCACAGGGTGGGCCACTGTTGGGCCAGAGGCTAGGGCTGAGAGAGGGTGCCAGGACCTCTGCAATCCCAGAGGCAGAAAGGGGACTCTACCATCATCAAGCCTGACTTGGATGAGGGGCCTCCAAACCAGGGCTTGAATCCCTCCAGTGACAGGGAGCTCATTACTTCTTAGAAGGACATTTTCTTGGTTTGGGAAAATTTATCCAAAGACTGAGCTGAATCCTGCCACCTCTACCTTAACTCTTTTGGCACCCAGTTATGACCCAGACCACCCAGAATAAAGTAACTCTTCTCAAATAGCTTTCTGGATATCTTGAAGCAGCCAGGTCAGATTCAAGAGCCCAGGTCCCCCATTTGACAAGATTTCCACACTTCTCACCATCTGAACAAAATTTCATCTCTGTTGAGCCCATCCCTCATTCCTGATGGCACGGTAACCCTCAAGCAGCCAGAAATGCCAAGGCAGGTTAATACCTTTGGTGAGACGCTGACACTCCTTACATGAACACGCCCTCTCACAACTAACCAAGTGCCTTCACAGCAAACCTTCCATCCAATCCTCATTAATGGCTTAATGCCTTAGACCATTATTCTCATTTTATATATAAGCAGACAACCTCAAGGAGGTGAATGATCTGCCTGAAATCACAGAGCCAGACGTGGGATAACCAAGATAGAGACCCAGGCCGTCTGGCTTCCATTCCTGGAGCTCCTCCCTTTACTCCCAGGCTGCCTCAGTCTCCCCATTGAGCTCCAGAGCTGGGCTGGACTCTGCAGTCAGAGTCTGGCCAGGTAGCATGGTGAGGGAGTGACAGGAGGGGCAGCAGTAAAGCCAGTGTCATCCTAGTCCAGACAACAGCGTGGAAAGGGAGGCCCAGGCCTTCCTGTCTCATTGCATGTGTATCTGTAGTGTTTGAGGTATCCCCTTGGGGCCTGGATGCCGATGGAGGGGCTGAGGGAGAAAAGAGCATTGCCTAGGCTGTGGGGGAGGACCACACTGGCCTCAGCATCCATGGAGATGAGTAGAGTGAGGCAGTGTGAACAGGGACCAACCTCAGGAGATGCTGGAAACACCATGCGCTGCTCTCTCGGTGAGACTTAATTATGCTATAAAATGTAAGGCTACTCCCACTTATCAAATTATAGATGAGCTTAATTACAGCTCACTGAGTAACCACACTGGGCTCCTTCAGAAATAGCAGCAGGCTGGCTGCTCCTCTCAGCCTTAGCTGTAGCCACCCTGGTTTCAGGAGGCACTGAGCATTGTTCCTGGGGCCTCAGAGGCTGCTAAACTCAGTGTCCGACAAAACCAGGCACAGTGGGCTGCACCAGGCACTCTCCTGTCCCAACCACCCTGCAGGGGCTGCTCTCAGCAAGTGAGTGCTCCACTGGGCCATTGGGCCGTGTGTTCTATGACTGGGGTATCTACTCTTTCCTACTTATATTGTGTTCTGGGCAAAGGTTTTGGCTCCTAATGTCTGACCAGAGGTGTACAAAGTGGTGCAGGACCTACTATAAGAAATAAAGAGTGAGTCTAGGCATGTGGCTCACGCCTGTAATCCCAGCAGTTTGGGAGGCTGAGGTGGGAGTATTGCTTAAGGTCAGAAGTTTGAGACCAGCCTGGGAAACATACTGAGACCCTATCTCTTAAAAATCACCACCACAACACAATTAGCCAGGCCTGGTGGCACCTGCCTATAGCTGTAGCTACTCAGAAGGCTGAGGCAGGAGGATCGCTTAAACCCAGGAGTTCTAGACCACAGTGAACTATGATTGTACCACTGCACTCCAGCATGGGCAACAGAGTATGACCTCGACTCAAAAAAAGAAAGAAAAAGCAGGGCAACGGATGAGAAAACACAAGCTTTGCGGAGACTCGGGGCACCTTCATGGAAACAGGGTAAAGAGTAACAGGTCACTAGGGAGTAGGAAAAATTTTATGTGAGCACCAAGGGCATCATACACTTCACTGCAGACTGGCAGGATGGACAGATTCTTGTTCCAATGGAAGAAACCGGTGGGAGGCACAGTATGACTTCAGGGACTGTGACGGGAAGGGGGCAACAAAAACTGTGATGCTGTTAATGTCCTCATATTCAGAGATGCAGTCCCATGCGTGACAGCATCCACTCCTCCCTCTGTGCCTTCATTATTTGAGTCTTTTCTTTGTGCTGGCTCTGTCTAGGAGTAGGAGTCCAATGGCAAGCAGCCCACTGCCCTCCCAGAGCTCACAGTCTAGCCCAGCATAATCCAGGGTAACAGGTGCCATGATTTGGGGCAGAAAGTGAAAGGCTTTATTCTACCAGATATGAATTAAAATACAGTCATTTTCAATCTACATGCAGCTTATCTGTCTTCTTCCCTGCACAGTCTTGGAACCCCCTGCCAACAGCTGATGTGACAGGTGTGAATGGGCAGGGATCTTTCCTTACTTGGGCAGCATCATGACTTTCTCAAAGGAATAGTAAAAAGTGAGGGTTCCTGGAAACCCAGACGCCAACAACGTGAGGTGGCCAAGCACATGTTGCTGGGGCTGCTTGAAGAATGACCAAGCAGGGGGCTCTGTGACATGTGGGGCTGGGCACATAGTCTGCAGGCTAAGAGCAGAACTAGATTAGAGGCTTAGGCTGCACCCAAACATGGAAGAGTGGACACCATCATGAAGGACGTGCCAATTGGAGTTTTCGACCTTGGGGGTTTATTGTCTATGTGGTTAAGTGTATAACAAAATAATACAGCAAAATGTAAAAAAGAGGTAGGGAGGCCCTGGGTTTTCTGCCAAAGAGAAAGGAGGGGCATACCTGGAGGGTTCCTGACTTGGCGGGCCCTGGGAGAGGCAGTCCACTGGTGATGCCCTGTTAGGGGTGAAGGGATCTCAGAGACCTTGCAGCGGAGGGATGGAAAAGAAACTAGCCTTGCTGGAAACTTTGTTCTTGCTGAGGTCAGTAAGAAAACAGAAGTTTTGAAGCCAGATAGTCTGGACTTTGATCCTGTTCTGCAACTTCCTGGTTGTATAATGCTGTCAAGTTATCTACTTCCTCTGAGTCTCGTTTTCTTTATGTCTGTGATGGGGATAACAACCCGTACATTGCAGGGCTGTTGCGTAGATTAGGTGAGTGTGTAAGCTCCCCAACATAGCACCTGGCACAGAGTGAGGGACTCAGGAGGTGCCCTGCCCATGCAGTCAGGGCCTAAACAGCCTTTTCCCATGCCCTCCCCACCCAACCTTTCTGAGAAAGGCAAATGTCGTAGACCAAGGGTATTCCAGAGGCAGAGACAGAAATTGGGCAACATTCAAAGTTGAACCACAGCCTTCAGATCCCACCTCCCTGCTCATCCCAGGGTCCTGGGTCAGAGGAGGTGATTTCCTTCACCAGGTAGTCCCTTTCTGGCTGCTAAATGCAGATCAAACTCTACAGCCCTGCATCACCTCCTCACTGGAAATCCCTGAAGGGGATGCTGAGTGGATTAAGGAATTATTGGCCAGAAAGGCTTAAGCCTAAAAGCCTAGACAAGTCCACCCCAGGCAAAGAAGAGGGGGGGTATTTTCTGAAGTACAAACCCTCAAGATTGTCGAGGGCCATCAGCCCATTCATTTGGCTTAGGGGAGGGGAGTAGACCGGTGCCTCCTGCCTGGCTGTCCAGGTTTGGGCTCTTCCTGTTAACAGTCAGTTGTTTCTTATCCCGGTCCTGGTTTCCCCTCTGTTCTTTCTTCTTAAGCACTCAGGGTTAAGTGAAGGTTAAGCACTATCTATTATCAGGCTATGGTAAGATTTGATTCCCAGTCTCAAGGAATTTCCAGTCCTGAAGGGGCTGAGGATGTGGGGAATGGGACAGGTAGGATGCACCAACCTAGAAAGCTAACTAACTGTCACCTAGGACAACCTGGGCTATCATGGATGTACAACCAAACCCAGAGAAAGAAAGTTTTGACTGGGCAGATTACAGATGCTTCCTAAAGCAGGTCGTGTTTCATCTGAGCCTTGGCAAGCGGAGAGGGTTGTGACAGGTAGAAACAGGAGGCAGGGCACTTGGCAAGGCATGCCACATCCAACAGAACAGCATGGGAAAGGCCCAGCCTCTCCAGAGGGCAAAATCTTTGAAGGGAAAGTGCAATAATTTGGGGAGGCCTGGGAACAAAGGGCTGGTAGAAGGAGCAGGTGTGAGTCCCCTGAGGGCACTGCTCAGAAACTTGAACCTGTCAGAGCCAGACCACTCCAAGTTGGACTGCAAAAGCCCTTCAGGCCCTTGGTTCCCAAACTAACTGTACATGGGTCTCCTGAGAAACTCATTTTAAAAAAGAAACAGCCAGGCGCGGTAGCTCAAGCCTGTAATTCCAGCACTTTGGGAGATCAAGGCGAGAGGACTGCCTGAGCTCAGGGGTTCAAGACCAGCCTGGGCAGCTTGGCGAGACCTCATCTCTTACAATACATAAATAAAAATAGCCAGGCGTGGTAGCTCACTCCTGTAGTTCCAGCTACTTGGAAGGCTGAGGTCGAAGGATCATGAGCATGCCACTGCACTCCAGCCTGGGCGACAGGGCGAGACTCCAACTCAAAACCAAAACCAAAACAGATCAGTAAGTCTGGAGTGAAGCCCAGGAACCTTATTTCTAAGAGATGACTCCATGGCACAGCCAGGAAAGAGATGGTCAGAGAAGAGGCGATGCTGCTTTCTGACAGATCTGAGCTAGAACCCCAGTGTCCTGCCCCTAGTCTGTGCCCTTCCTTGGGTTTGCCTGTCTCTTGGTGACTAGTAGCAATGAAACTTCAGAAGCACAAAGGGCCTGGGGGTTTGTTTCAGAGCACCAGTGTGAGGTGATGCTGGCGAACTTTACTTCTGTTTCAAAGACATTTGTGGGATAAGAGAAAAGCTAGGAAGGAGGGGTGACGGATGTGCTGTGAGCCTGGCAGAGTTTTACTGTTAACAGGAAAAAGCATGGCAGAAGCCTCAGTGGAGATGTGTCCCTCCAGTTAGGTACTTGGATTGTGGCACTGACTAGCGACCCAGCCTCCCCACAATTTGCAAGTGTGCATCCTGCCATGTACAACTGCACTATCAAGCTGTGCCAAGGCTGCCTTTTTGTGCCAAGCTCTGCCCCTCATAGCTGAAGCTTTGCTAAGTGTTCCCTCCTTGGCCAGGAGGGGGCAATCAGCTGCCTCTCCAGTACCCTTCCTGCATTAGAGTTGAGGCCAGGAAGCATCCTAGAGATGGTTAAACAGGGTAGGACTTTCTTGGGCCCATGGCAGGATGCCTGACTTCCAATTCCACATTCTCAGTTGCAGACTGAGCCACCGAGGATGACTGAGGAGAAGCAACATGCTCCTATCCCTGCTTTCTAGCGCTCAGGTACTTGGCTCCCAGGTGCCTAGCTGGCCTGGATATACTTGGGGCTTGGGAGCAGAGATTGCTACATGCTCCCAATATCGATATCCATTCTCCCCTTCTGTAGTGCTATATCTATCCCTCAATGTTTAGCTGGGCACATGGCTGTCATCATAAGGACTGCATTTCCCAGAATCCCTTGCAACTAGTGGTGGTCATGTGATATGTTCTGGCCAGTGGGATCTAAGCAGAAATGGTAATGCAACAATTTCCAAGAAGCTTCCCTAAGAGGTAGCTTACAAGCATCTCCTTCATCACTTCATCCTTCAGCCTGAAACCTGGATGCTGCCATCTTGGACCATAAAGTCAAGGCATTGCAACAAGATAGTGCCTGGATCTCAGACACTGGGGAACTGTGTTCCACCTTTGGCAACCCAACAGATTTTATGTGAGAAGAAATAAACTTCTATCTTCCCTGCATTGCTACTATTTGGGGATTCTTTCTTTGTGGGCAAACCAAATCCTAACTAATATAATCCCCTAGCCCACTGGACACACACACACACACACACACATACACACACACACACAGGGGCAGGAAGCCATATCAGATAATAAGTAGCGAGCATTAACTGAGCACTTCCTACATGCCAGGCCCTGGGTTAGCACATTATACGCATTATCCCATTTGATCCTCCCACTGATACTATGAGGCAAGATTCATAATCCCAATTTTATAGATGATTAAATTGAAGCTTAGGTTTAAATACCTTGCTCAGTCAGTTAGAAAGTGACAGGATTTAGAACCAGACTCTCTCGAACTGCTGAATGCAAGCACAAACTGTTCCTCAGGCAATGAGAGTTCATGTCCAGCTGGTGGCAACCTCCCTGACCTCACCTGGGTCACAGGGGGCCATAGCTTCTCTCAGATTGAAAGGAGAGATTCAAGAGATTGCGACCGCACTGAAATTGACCACAAAACATGTGGAACCCTGGGCAACCCACACTGTAGTCCTCATTCCCCAAACAAAATTCTTAGACTTGAAACATGTTCAAGGACTAGTTCCTCTCCTTAATGAAGCTGTCTCCTCCAAAGATCCCCAGTGAGACCATCTCTTGTTTGGTGGCTGAGCTGAGGAGGCTCAAGGCTCCTCATTTTCCTCTTCCTCCTCCTCTCCTAATCTATCTTCATCTTCCTCCTTTTCTCTCTTTGCTCCTCTTGCTTCAAACCTCTTGCTCTACCCCCCTCCCTTCAAACCCCAGCGACTCTGGCCTTAAGGGTCCTCTTGCTCATCCTGAGGACCGTGGAGATTGTACCTGAGACCCTTCATACAGTGTGGCCTCCCACCCAACGGGCTTTTGTTGATCTGTTCATCTTCAAAGATTTCTGTGGAGCATCAACCCCTAAATGCCTAAGAAACAGGTATTTTCCGGGTAGTCAGGAAATCAAGGTACTACCCCCCTGCTCTACTACCAAGCAGTTGTGTCATCTAGGCAGCAAATGCCTTGTCCTTTCTGGGCCTCACGCTCCTCATCATAAACTAATAATAGTAATGATAACAATAGCAACAGCACTTACATTTTTTACTGTGATCCAGACACAATGTGCTCTAAATACTTCACACATCCTGACAACAGCCCTATGACAGAAGTACTATTACAGATAAAGAACTTGAGACACAGAGGTCTTTAAGTTGCCCAAGGCCGTGCACAATGAAGTAAAAATGAGATTGGATGTGAAACTCTCAATGCAGTAAAGATGAAAGCGGTGGAATTGAGGTGGGGGTTGAAACTCTCATGCCCCTTCCCCCACCATCCTGGAGGCCACCCCTTATGCACCTTCCCCTACCATCCTGGAGGCCACCCCTTGTGCTTTAGATCAGCGTGAAAGCTGCAAAACTGATCACTAAGGGCCCCTCCAGTTGGAACATTCTGAGAATCCCTTAAGGCCAGAGTCGCTGGGGTTTGAAGGGAGGGGGGTAGAGTGTGGGCCATGAACAGAGAGGACACTGTGCCCGGCCGTCTGCCACCTGTGACTGGGATTAAGGGCTTGATCAGAACATGTCTGCTAGTTTCCCAGCAGGATGATTAATCCCCTAAAACGGCCTGTATGTTTTCTAGGTGAGCAAAATCCCTAGCAAGGAGAGCTGGAGCCCAGGAGCCTTGTGTTCGCTCCTGGCCGGTCGTGCAGCGCCCCCTTGGGGGACAGTCCCACTGTCCCCCAGATCCCCTGTCCCAGGCCCAAGTCCTCCTGAGCGCAACACGCCCAGGCAGCAGCTCCACAGCCAGGAACCGCCTGGGAGGCCTTGGGTGCCCCTGCAGCTTCCCGAGCTTCCTCGGTCGCTCTCCGATCCCCGCCCCCTCCCCAGCCTGACCGAGCAGCTGGCAAATCCCTTCCCCCAACACTGCGCTTAGGGACAGTGTGGCCTTGGTCGCTGAGGGTTAGCGATAGAGCCTTGTGTCTGGCCTTCAGTCCCCCGTGGGTCCTCTCCCTGCCGGGGAGGGTTGAACCTCTGTGCACACATTGTACCCCGTGTTAACACAGTGGGGGATTTGGGGGTCTGACTCCTCACTCCTCACCTTTGGGGTGACTCCCCAGGCAGAAAGCCACCCTCAAAGCCCCACCAAAAGCCACTGTCTCTGGCTTCTGGCTCTGACCATCGGTGGGAGACACCGGGAGCCCTTTACGGGAATGGGTCAATCTCACGTTGGCCACTGGCGAAGCCAGGCGGCAGGAGTGCTCTGGGGAGCATTGGAGGAAGTCCTGACCAAGGCAGCAGGAAGGAATTTTCGTTTGTGGGGTTTTGCCAGACCTGCTTCTGCTTTACTTCAGAAAGGGCTCAGTGCTTCAGAAACATTCTGCCAAACATCCTTGTCATTTTCAAAGACCTGGAGTCTCCTGCTTGCCCAGTAGGATTTATCGCAACTGTCACTGAATTGCCCTCATTGACTCCCCTGGAAGCCCATTATGAGCCTTCATCCTCAGGCCATGGAAAGGACTCCTAAAGGAAGGCACTTCCCTCCTTTCTCTGACCTGTACTGTGCTGGAGACACCTGTGCTGAGGATTGGACTTGCCTTTGAAGTGGGCTTTCTTATTTGTTTGTTTTAACCACTGGCCTATTGTGTGGCTTTGGTCATATTTCCTCCCCTTTTAAGCTTTATTTCCCCATCTGTGCAATAAATCAGTGCTTCCTAGAGTTTTGAGGATTCTTCAGAAGTATCTGATAAAGGGTTTACTCTAAGATCTTGTCAAATAAAAGATTCTGCTTTTAAAAAAAGGAAAAACAAACAAAAAATCCACTTTCTTAAGTTTGAAAACCACTGGCTTAGATGACTTCACACTTGCACTGAAGAAATTGTCTGCTTCTGTCTCTTAAATTTTTCCTTTTCCTCTTCTTTCTTTTTCTTTTTGAGTCGGGGGTCTCCTGTCTCCTGGAATGAAAGAAGATTCCTGTGCCCATCCACTCTCATTGCTCCATTGTCTGTGCCTCCTCTGTCCTGACTTCTACAAGAGAATTACAGTCCTTCAAGTGTCACCCAGGCTGGAGTGCGGTGGCACAATCATGACTCAACACTGCCTCAGTCTCTTGGGCTCAGGTGATTCTTCTGCTGGACTATGGGTACACGTCACCACATGCAGCTAATTTTCTGATTTTTTTGCAGAGATGAGGTCTCGCTGTGTTGCCTAGACTGGTCTCGAACTTCTGCACTCCTCCCACCTCAGCTTCACAAACTCTGAGATTACAGTTGTGAGCCACTGCGCCTGGCCTGAAAATATTTCTTTGGGTTTAAACACTGCGATGTCCCTAAGTCTGACACATCTTCTTTCAGAGTTGCTGGGCTGAGCCCAACACCCAGGTATGAGGACACTATTAAGGCAAAGGACCTGCTGCCCTGGGACAGCCCAACTAGAAACAGGAATTAAATTCTTCTACAGAGCTTTCCTACCTCCTGGAATGAAAGAACATTCCTGTGCCCATCCGTTCTCCCTGTCTGTGCCTCCTCTGTCCTGACTTCTACAAGAGAATGACAGTCCTTCAAGCGTAACAAAGTCTCACCCTCCTCTCAGTTGGCACAGGAGCAAACCCATAATGGAGGGAGACACAGGAATTATTCTCCCCATTTTACAGATGAGAAAACAGACTCAAAGAGACAAGGGACTTGGGCCAGGTGATAAAGCAGGCTTTTGGCAGGATGGTATAAGATTCCTGGCAGCCTGATAACTTGAGAAGAATGGGGACTCCCACCAGCTGGGGAAGTGTTCTAAGTGGCGTGATGTGGTGGGAGGGAAAGTGGGTTGCTGAGCGAATCCGCCCTCTCAAACCTGCTGTGACAGCTAAAACAGGCATGAAAGGGTGGGGTGTGACTTTCCTGGGGTCCCTGGGATCCTCCGGACACTTCTTAGGGCCTGAGCCAAAACACTTGAAGAGATGGGCAGAGGGTCCTAGCAGTACCAGGACAGAGTTGTGAGGTCCCTGATCCAAGGACTCTCCTTCACTCCCACACCCCCAGCACATGATACCTGCCAGTATGAGTGTCCTCACCGATGGCACTTTCCCTGACACAGGAGCATGGGGGAAGCAGGCTGTGTGAGCAGAAGGGCTCTCCCTGCCAGCCAGCTCATAAGGCTCTGAGAATCTCCCCCAGCATCACTGGCAGCTTCTAAGCTTCCTCTTCTGTATCCAAGATAGGCCCAGCATGTCCTCAAGGGACCCTGAGTGGAAATCAGTATTCTAGTCACACCTCTGGTGTCCGTAGTCCCTCCTGCTTGGTCAGTACTTGGGAGTTTACAAAGCACATTTACACTAAAAGCTAGTGAGGTAGGCAGGGTGGAGAGCAGGCTTGTCTCCATTTTATAAATTGAGATTCAGGGTTGGGGGTGACTTATCCAACATCACAGCATGTCATTGGAAGACCCAGAACTGGAACCTAGACTGAGGATCCTGCTGTGTGGATTCTTGGCTTTGCCTATGAGGTTTCCTACTCATCAAGGGCCACAGCAACCTTTTTGGCCAAGAATAGAGGTTGGTATCCATCCCTATCTCTAGCATGTTCCCATGACAAGCTGCCCCTCTTATAATGAATAGGGAGGGACCTGTTAGGGGACAAAATTGATGCAACTGACTTGGGAAAGAAACACTTTCTATGCCCCATCCTAGCCCTGGCCAGTCCAGGGGAGTGGATGTCAGGAAGCCCGAGCTCAGTGTCCACTCAGGAGGACATTTCTGAGTCTCAGTTTTTTTCTTCTTCTCTCAGATGGAATGAAAATCACTATATTATAACAATTCACCTGGGAAGTTTGCACAAAACTTAGATCCTGGGGCTTCACCCCAAGCCTGGATCATCACTGGGTCTGGGGAAATCTACGGGAACCCACTTTATTAAGTAGTTCTCTGTATGATTCTGGGGCCCAGTGATATCTGAAACCACAAGACTAGATGGTCCTAAAGGCCTTTCCTGCTCTTGCATCCTATTATTTGAGGCATCAGGAAGTATGGTAAGTGCACTCTGACTCTCAGATTATTTCCTCCCATGTTTTGTTCTATATGGTAGACTCAAGGTCCCAGAAGTGGAAAAATATCTTGAACAGATTACCAGAGTGTAGTCTCTTCAGGAAATGCACAACAGGTCCCAGAAGGCCCAGGAAGGTCAAGTTTTGCATTCCCACAAGGTCATGAGCCAGATGTGGATTCTTGGAACTCCATATGCAAGGTGCTTCCCAGGTCCCCAAGTTGGGTGTGTGTAAGGTGACTCACCCCGTGGACATATCCCATCAACAGAATGATGTGTCTGATGCAGCCTCCACCCACAGACTTTGGGAAGTCCAACTCCATCTAATAACTCTGCCTAGCTCAAATGGTCACCTTCCCTCATCATTCCTGAGAAGTCAGATTTCAGGCTGCCAAAGTAGTCTTGTCTACTCCTGGGGTATCTGTATGCTTAGCACCCACATGCTCGACACTCATATGCTTAGATACTTGGAGAAGTCAAATGTCACTGCCCTGCTGTTCCTAGACTAAACCAGTCATGGTTCTTGGCTGCAGTCAACAGAAACTAATTTTGGCTGATTTAAGCAGAAAAGGAACTTATCAAGAATATTGGGTAGCACTGAGAGTCACTAGGAAGGCTGGGAAACTAGGCTTGGAAAACAGTTAGAAACAAATCTGGCTTCTCCCCAGAAAAATTCATGCCATGGGGATTCCCTGAAACTGAAAAGGGGATCTAGGTGCTGTACATTCCATGAAGTGACAAATGTCTGTTCACATGTGGATGCTGCCAACCTGGAAGAATCTACACCCCAGAGAAATGATGGTGATTTTGGCTGTAGCTTGTTCCAAAAATTGCATTTTCCTATTCTAGCCAAGTTTCAAATCCCATTTGCACCCTGTCTGAGAAGGTTCTACTAAGAATCGCCTCCTTTACTCTACCCCGTGAGTTCCTCATGATTCTATAACCACGTTTTCCACACACAACCAGCGGAACTGCTAGCTTCTGGCCTCTGATTCCAGACAAACCCTTGTCCCCTTACACCCTCCACCACACAAATATGCTATCCCATGTCTCCCCAGTCTGTTTCCCAGAAAAGGGCATTTGATCTCCAAAATCATCCACTGAAATCACATCATCTTCTACAGTCATTTTTCTCCTAATTCAACCAATCAACAAACATTTATCAGTCATCACTATGTGCCAGTTACTATGCTAGGTAGAAAAACCTTATCTTCATGGAGCTTAGAGTGTCATGTGGAACACAGGCATTAATCACATAATCAAACAAATCTCTTAGTATCAACTGTGATAAATACCATGAAGGAAATGCTCACAAAAACCTCAAGCACTTTAGTAGGGAGACTTGAACTGACCTGGGAAGCTTCCTAGGAAAGATGACATTTGAGTTAAGATGTGAAGATTCAATAAGAGTTTGCTGGAGAAAGGGAAAGGGAAGAAAGAAGGATGGAAGGAAGGAAAGGCAGACATTCTAGGCAGAGGGAACAGCATGTGAAGGGGTTCTGGGGCAGGATGAAGCTTGTCTCCTCTCCCAAATCAAAGAAAGCAGAGTGGCTAGACTCCCACTGTGAGTAATAGGAAGAGTCCTGCTGCCAGAGGCTAAGAAGGTAGGCATGGGCTAGACCAGCAGAGCTCCAGGCCCACATGACAGATTTTAGCTTCTACCAAAGAGCAACAGGAAACTGTTTTTGTAAATGTAAGGAAGAGTTGGGGCCTGCAGCATGGAGAACAGATTAGGGACAGCAAAAGTGGATGAGAGGAACTGTGAGGAGTCCAGGAAACAGCTATAAATAGTACCTTGAACTAATGACTAATGGTTGTATTAAATTCGAGACAGAATCTAATACAGATTAGATTAGAGGATAGATTCAAGACATATTTAAGATGTGAAATTGACAGGACTTGGTGATGAGCAGAATATGGGGTGAGGTGGGGGATGAGGGAGACAGACTCTGAAGTGTGTGACTTGTGTCACTAGGAGTACTGGTGTTAGAGGAACATTCATTTTCCACTCCTCATGTTTCCTGGTGGAGGGACTCCTATTGGAGTCACACCCCGGGCCCTGTTCCCCTGTTCCCCAGGCTCCTTACATGATTGGTGTGTTAGGGAGGAGGAACTGGGCTAGTGTGGCTGAGGCCTTCTGCATTTTCTAATCATCCCTGCCTGCCACAGACAGATGTGTTCAGTTTGCTCTCTAGGTCACACAGTGAGCTTAGTGGGGCCTGCCCCACCCCCACTCCCCCCTAGAAGCCTGCAGTCTGGGAAGCAGATTCATTTCAGGGTGGCATAGCCAGTTTGGCCAGTCCGAAACCATGGTTCTGACCCGGAAACAGAAGAAGGGTGTTATTTTCTTGACCACCCCAATACTTAGAGGAGTCATTTACTAAGGCAGGGAACACCAGTGGAAAAGTAGGTTTTAGCCGGGCTCGGTGGCTCAGCCTGTAATCCCGCACCTTGGGAGGCTGAGGTGAGTGGATTGCCTGAGCCTG
>NW_007249737.1:6422-20581 GCF_000164805.1 Carlito syrichta | reverse complement strand
AAGGTGGCCGGGAGCGGCCACTGCACTCCAGTCTGGGCAACAGAGTGAGACTCCAACTCAAAAAAAAAAAAAAAAAAAAAAGTAGGTTTTGAGAGAAATCATGAATTCAACTTTGGAGCCCTTTTCTAGCCACTTTGATTTCTTAACTTGGGCTTAAATATCCCATGAAATCAGGACCCTTGCCCATGTGCATCTTTAAAAAAATTATCTTGGGGTCATTAACTATATTAAAGTAAGAATTTCTCTAATTTTACTTTGCTTTGGTAGGTCAACCTGGACTTAAATATCCAAGCCAGATGTGGTCTTCAGAGGTGGTACGCTGCACCCAATCCTGGGAGAGAATATGGATAACGGTATAATTACTGTTACTGAGCACTTAACGCACGTCCTGCACTGTGCTAAGACTATCACATTTAATCTTCACAGCACCCTATGGGAAATACTTTTATTATCCCTACTTTACAGATGGAGAAATTGAGGCTGAGAGGTTAAATGACTTGGGCAAGGCCACCTAGCTAATGAGGAGTGAACTGGGATTCCAAAGCTCTTGCCCTAAATGCTATGCTGAACTAGAGGATGAGCTGGAAGATTTTTAACCACCTTGTGACATAAGAATCACATTTTTTTTTTACACAGGATCTCGCTATGTTGCTGGCATTAAACTACTATACTCAAGTAAACCTCCGGCTTCAGCCTCCTGAGCAGATGGGACTACAGGTGCACACCATAATACCCAGCTAGCACAATTGTGTCTTATGCTCTTAGCTGAGGGATTCCTATGACCTATTAGTCCTGTTAGTCCCTGCTTTTCTCTCCTTGTCCATGTTTATCCTGTGAGCCTTTGCAGCAGTCAGAACTCAGAGTTCTCTTCTTTCCTCTCTTCTGGCATTTTCTAGACATGCCCCGCCCCTCCTCTAATGCAGAGGCAACCTGTCTGGTAAAGCCTCTCAAATCTAGCCAGAATCATCTGGAAGAGTTTAGCAGGCAGGCAGCCTGCAATTGACTTAGCTGGGATTCTGCCTGAGGCCCTCACATTAACTGTGCAATGAAACCACTGCCCCATGCACAGAACAGACTGCTTCTGGAGCTGCTCATGGAATCACCTCACTGTCTGTTGCCACCAGCCTGTCCCCATTTGCTTTGGAAAGGAATACTGTTGTGAAATGTGGTGTCTCCTATAGCTCTACATCAGAAGCAGAGAGGGCATGTGCTGACTGACTCCCTTCCCATCCCATCAACTCCCTATCATCTCCATTCCCCTGAACCTGGGCCCCTGGTGAGGGGCTTTTATAGCTGCCTGTGGGACTGAGCACTCTGTGGTCTAAGCACCTGGATGTGGCACTCTATCCATAGCTTGTGCCTTCCTGAGCTTTCCTATGTCAAATGAGGTAATAATTGTACCAACCTTCTGAGCTATCATGAGAATAAATGATTTAGCATATGCAAAGTGCTTGGCACATAGAAGTGTTATAAGATGGTTTGCTCTCATCGTTATCAACATCACCACCACCACCACCATTCAGTTCTTTGCACTCTAAAAACAATCAAAACCAAGTACCATATATAGTACTATTTCTTTAATACTTTGTTTAAATGAGTTTTAAATAAACTCACTTTATTTTTTTATTTTTTATTTTTTTGAGTTGGAGTCTCATTCTGTCGCCCAGACTGGAGTGCAGTGGCCGCTCCCAGCCACTGCAGCCTCAACCTGCTGGGCTCCAGCGATCCTTCCGCCTCAGCCTTCCAAGTAGCTGGAACTTATAGGCATGCGCTACCACGCCAGGCTGATTTTTTGATTTATTGTAGAGATGAGGTCTCGTCTGCCCAGGCAGGTCTCGAACCCGTGGGCTCAGGCAATCCACTCACCTCAGCCTCTCAAAGGCGTGGGATTACAGGCTGAGCCACCGAGCCCAGCTAAGAACGTTTTAAACTAAAATTATATGTAAACTAATATATTTCAAATTAAAAGCTAAAAGTACATAACTTAGTTCTGGTATTCTATATAATAATAGAGCAAGAATTATAAAATGATAGTTGAAAGGACAAAAGGTAACAAATTTTTTACTGTAGCTTGGCAAAGTCTTAGGCTTACCTACAATATTAGTTTCTTTAGGAATACTGAGAGGTGAATAGATACATCATTCTATATTCTAGAAGACACATGTAGGCAAATAAATGTTAAATTTCTAAGCTTAGGCTGTGCTCAGTGACTCAGCCTGTAATCCCAGTGCTTTGGTAGGCCGAGGTGAGTGGATTGCCTGAGCCCGTGGGTTGAAGACCTGCTCGGGCAACTTGGAAAGACCTCATCTCTACAATTAATAAAAAATTGCTCAGGTGTGACAGTCTGTCTGTAGTTCTGGCTACTTGGAAGCCTGAGGCTGAAGTATTGCTGGACCCAGCGGGTCAAGTCTGTTCTGGCCGGGAGCATGCCACTGCCCTCCAGTTGGGTCACACAGTGAGATTCCAACTCAAAAAAACAAAAAACAAAAAACAAAAGAAAATTTCTAGGATTAGTTTATAGTAAGAAAATAAAAATTTTAACATAAAAATACATTGTCAAAAATGTAATACAATGCTTTGTGCCTTGATAAAAATGACTTAGTCCAAACTTCTTTAGCATTATGCTTGGAAACCTCCATAAAACTGGTATTATAATGCAGAAAACATGACTTATCTGTATCTTGTATTCTTGAGGTTTCTGAACCAATTCCCAACAGCACCACTACTTTCCTTATACACTTGTCATGAGACATAAACAGATCTTTTAAAAATGACTTAAGTTGGACTTGGTGGCTCAGCCTGTAATCCCGCATTTGGAAGGCTGAGGTGAGTGGATTGCCTGAGCCTGCCGGTTCAAGACCTGCTTGGGCAACTTGGCGAGACCTCATCTCTACAATAAATCAAAAAATTAGCTGGGCATGGTAGCGTGCACCTGCTGTTCCAGCTACTTGGAAGGCTGGGTGCTGCCATTGCACTCCAGTCTGGGTGACAGAGTGAGACTCCAACTCAAAAAAATAAAAATAAAAATAAAAATGATTTAAGCTGGGCTCAGTAGCTTGGCCTGTAATCCCATGCTTGGGGGGCTGAGGTGAGTGTATTGCCTGAGCCCGCAGGTTCGAGACACACCTGGGCAACTTAGCGAGATCTCATCTCTACAATGAATCAAAAAAATTAGCCGGGTGTAGTAGCATGCACCTGTAGTTCCAGCTACTTGGAAGGTTGAGGTGGAAGGATCGCTGGAGCACAGCAGGTCAAGGCTGTGGTGGCTGGGAGTGTGCCACTGCACTCCAGTCTGGGTGACAGAGTGAGACCCCCAACTCAAAAAAAATGACTTAATAAAGGATTCCCTAGAAATATACCCAAATTTTCCCCAAACCCCCAAAGCAATGGATGAGTAGTCAGATCATAAAGTCCCTCACAAGACATAAGAACCTTGGCTCTCACTCTGAATGTGCTGCAAGTGCACTGAAAAGGAAATTTATGATGTAGGATTGAAGAGCACAAGGGTAAACAGAGGATGCCTCTCTGTGTCAGCAATAGAAACCTAGGCTTCCCAAAATTATTCTCATTGGAGCAGAGCTTTCCAATCCACATTTTTAAGTCTGGCTCCCTCTAGGCCATTTGGATCTCTCATCTGTGTCACTGGCACATGTATTCCCATCTACAAGAGTGAACGACTATCGTCTTTTCTTCCTTTATATTCCAGGACTCTGCTTTTCTCCAGAAAGGTGACCAGACATGACTTGCAGTGTGTCTGTTACATGTTCCCCTCCTCCCCAGAACAGCACGGTGGGCTGAGAAAAAAACTACCAATGCTCCATGTCTCTTTCTGGAGAGACCTAGAAAAATGGACCAAGTTTTCAAAGTTTTGGACTTTTGTGAAGATATCTTTTGATTGGTTTTTTCATCCTGACATT
The DNA here is from genome assembly GCF_000164805.1 of Carlito syrichta. Classification (NCBI taxonomy): domain Eukaryota; kingdom Metazoa; phylum Chordata; class Mammalia; order Primates; family Tarsiidae; genus Carlito; species Carlito syrichta. The sequence continues at coordinate 16,664 of NW_007249737.1, read as the reverse complement.
GAGTACTGAAGAAAATGAGGGCATATTATGGATGACAGGTTTGTGTCTATTGAGTAAAAAATTAACATTTTTTACAGCACCAGAAATGCTTTAATACTACAGAGAGTATTGTGGGGGTTCAGCCCCTGCCAGGTCATGAGGTTTCCTGAAGGAGAGATGGATAGGTGAAAGATGAAAATAATATACTTGGACACCTGCTTGCTGAACAGGTGACATCCTTTATTAGTTAACAGAAAGCTTTTATACTATTCATAAAGGGACAAGACAAAGAAAATTCCTTCATGTACATATCCTTTAAAAGTTACCACCATCTAGAAGTCTTAGAAGAAACGAACAAGTCAAGAACACTATCTACTTTCAGTTCATGAGTCTTGAGATAAGTTTAAAAGGAGTTTCACTTAAACTAAACATAACGCATACAAGGTTTACTTTGATGTCTGTTCCACATCACTTGTCTAATAAAAAAAGCCTTAAAATCACTAAAACAAAACTATAGATTGTACCTAGTGATAGTAGGAATATGAAGTCCATTAATTTGACCAAACAACAGTGGCTAACATTTAAAGAATAACTATGAAAGTGACTTACTGTGAAAATACATACACTAATCTTTACTCTGAATAAACATATAAAGTGAACTAAACATAATGAAATAAAACTAACACAACTAAAATTATTATGGTTGCATAATTGCTAATGAGCTTTTAATTTTAGGATAATGGTGATTTGGCTGTTTTCCCTTATGCTTGGCAACCTCCTGGAAAATATATTTGTCTTAAGATAGGCACTTGAGCAATTATTATCTTTAAGAAACCAATTTTATCAGTGTGAACTTAAACTTATGAACTTAAAACAATCTTCAAAATAACTATAAAACTTTAAACTATAGCATTAAAACTTAATTAATGACTCAAAGTAAAAACCACTTTAAACACAACCAGAGCCTAATAATTTTTGTCAACCCTCATACATATGTATATTGATTATATAAACTTGTATGATATTACATTTACCAATTATGATTAATGCATGAATAAAACAATTATCATGTCTAGAATAGCACTACCAGCAACTCTCTTCAAAACAGTCTCAAATTACAGTCCTTAAAGTGCTTCAAGAAAGTTTCCAGGTGCACAGTTCTTCCTGTAGCAGGAGTTTTTCTCTTTTGGGCTTTTATGACCTTCAAAGCTTTGTAATTGCCTTTCTTGTCCAGGTGTCTTCGTTACTTTTCTCTTATCCTGCAGTGTTTATTTCTTATCCTGCAGTGTTTATTTCTAAAGAAAACTCAAAAGAAGCTTTTAGTGATGTTTCCCAGGCCCCCAAGGTTGTTTTCTGTATTTAATTTATCATAAAAGCATCTAATTAGTATATTATGAATTCTGTGAAAACCCACACTATAAACGTTTACTTAAAATTTTAACTATAGAATTCAGTAAAAACCTTAACGATTAATCTTTATCCTAAGTCTGTGAAAACAGTGTTATAAATCACCTACATAACTCCTAGATAAGGGTTAGAACTTATAATGAATTCATATTGAACTTACTATAAACTTGTGCTTCTAAAAAACCTTATGTCTAAACAGTAAACTGCATAATCCAAAATCAAATGATTGAATATACTTACATCATATTTCATTTAAGCAATATCTAATAACTTATAACCAAGTGAAGGAAAGAATTTTTGATGTTTCAGAGTTTAACCCTTGCATTTGTTAGAAAAGACCAAATGGCATAGTGGGAAATGGAAAAATAAACCATGACATTCTCAGGTTAGCTGTGAGTACTTTGCATAAACATGCTATTTTCTTCTTCCATGACTGCACAGAATTCTTTGGCTGTGCCAAACAGCAAAGGTGGAAGACAGAAGGGCCTCAGCTTCCTGGGCTCACCCTGCAGCCGGGGGTCTTCTGCCCACCAGGACCCTATCAATCAGGTGGGCCTCCAAGACTGGCTCCCAACACAGTATACTGGGGGGTAAAGGTTATGGGATCTAAAAATGAAAGAGGACAATCTTTCATTCTCAGAAAATAGAGTCAACACATCCTGGCACCATATTGGAGAAGCACGCACAATATACAGCCCAGCTGATCAATATCAACCTTTCCATGTAAAATGCTAAGCTATTGTTCCAGTTACTTGGAAGGTTGAGGCAGAAGGATCACCAGAGTCCAGCAGGTCAAGGCTGCAGTGGCCCAGAGCGGCCACTGTACTCCAGTCTGGGTGACAGAGTGAGACTCCAACTCAAAAAAAACAAAAACAAAAAAAACTAGACAGTTAATTACTGGAATGAGCAACTGGTTTTAAATTTTCTTTTTTTAAAATTTTGAGTTGGAACCTTACTCTGCCACCCAGACTGGATTTCAGTGACATGCTCCTGGCCACTGCAGCTTTGACATGTTGTGCTCAGTTTATCCATCCACTTCAGTCTTCCAAGTAGCTGGAACTACAGACTCGGGCTACCAAGCCCAGATAACTTTTGTTTTATTTTAGAGACAATTCCTGCTACAGTAATAAAAATAGGGCCCCATAGATCTCCCTGCCCAACCAGAACCAAGCAGAGCAGGCCCGGTGACCTCTCATCTGAACTCAATGTTTTTTTGTTTTTTTTTTGAGTTGGAGTCTCACTGTGTCTTCCAGGCTGGAGTGCAGTGACATGGTCATGGCCACTGCAGCCTCAACTTGCTGGGCTCCAGTGATCGTTCCACCTCAGCCTTCCAAGTAGCCAGTACTACAGGTGTGCCCTACCACATCCAACTAAAACTTTCACGAACATATCTGGCAGCCCTGTGCTTAGCTCTGACTCCACATTAGAATCATGTGGGGGCAATTAATTAAAAAAAATTAATGCTTTCACAAAGTCCAACAGACAACCATCAAGAGAGCAAGAAGACAGTCCACAGAATGGGAAAAAATATTTTCCAACTCTATGTCTCACAAAGCCTTAACTTCTAGGATCTACAAAGAACTCAAACACACCAAAAGTAAAAACACAAACAGCCCTTTAAAAAGTGGGAAAAAGACATGAATAGACACCTAAAAAGAAGATACATGGGTAGCCAACAGACACATGGAAAAGTGTCCGCCTCACTCACCATCAGAAAAATGCAAATCAAAACCACATTGAGATACCACCTAAACTCAGTAAGAATGGCTATCACTAATAAACAACAACAAATGCTGGTGAGGATGTGGAGAAAAAGGAATGCTTCTACACTGCTGGTGGGAATGCATACTAGTGCAACCTCTTTGGAAGACTGTGGTGATTTCTGAAAGAACTAGAAATTGACCTTCCATATGACCCAGCAATTCACCTATTGGGAATATATTTGGAGGAACTCAAACCATTCTACAAAAAAGATACCTGCACACATATAGTTGTTACAGCTCTATTCACAATAGCAAAAAATTGGAAACAATCATGATGCTCATCAAAGCTGCACTGAATAAAAAAAGGTGGTACAACCTCACAATGGAATATTATGCAGCCATAAAGAAGGACAAACATATGATTTTCACAGCAACTTGTATGGATTTGGAGTCGATCATAGTGATCTATCACAGAAACAAAGAAGAGTACCATATGTTCTCACTCATAAGCAGAACTTGAACTATTTTAATACTATAAGAAAGGGATAGGCAGTAGTGGGAAACTGCCAGGGGAGGGATGGGCACACCTCATCCACAAGGGCACCTGCATAATCAATGTTGGTATACCTAACCCTGAATTGTACTCCACATCTTTATGATAATAATAAAAAAAAGACCAACAGACAGTGTGCAGAAAAGACACAAGTGATGATGTTTCTTCAAACTTGCCATGTGGTTCTATTTAGAAATCTGGGCTGATAACCACTTAGGAAAGACTTGGCTCTCAAGCTTAAATTTCCTCATGAATCTTTTAACATTTTGGTCTCATTCTAAGAAACTGGAAGTCTGCAGGTTTTAAGGGGTTCCTGGATGGGCTCTTAAAACAGATCTCCTGAAAATGCTGATGTTATTTCACCTGGACCCACAATTGGCAGCACTTGGCTAGAGTAAGCAGGCCTGGCATACAGGGTCCCTCACGTCAAACACTCCTATCACAACACAAAGTTTTTTTCTCTTTTATCTGCTCTTGGGCTTGGGGAAATGGTGAGCACCAGCCCTGGGGAGACACGAGGAGCAGCCACCAAACACTGGGATCTCCTCTGATCAGTGTTGTGAGGAGACATTTCATGGTGAGGTGAGTCCTGGGAAAGCTTAGGAGGTGGACTTAGGAAGAGCTAGGACAGGGAGTGAGCCCTAAGCAGGATTCTGATCTCTGTGACCCTGGGGTGTTTCCAGGTTTGAATTTCTTAAGCCTGCCCAAGAGACACTTAACTCCGAGTTTGTGTAATTTTATTCTTTAAAGCCACTTACTTCCTTGTCTATTTTATGATATATGATAACAAACAATTTCAATGAGAACCCTACACAGAGGGGACTAGGCCAAGCCACCAGTCGGGACAGGTCAGGATAGGTTGCAGGACACAGAGCTGATCCGCTGGGCCTTCTCCACACAGCCTCGCTCTCCAAGTGTTCGTGACCCGAAGTGTCATGGGGAGGATGTGACCTGCCTGAGGGACTCCTGGGGGAGGGACTACAATCTTAGCACCCATCCCTCTCTCTGACCCAAGGGTATGCAGAGGCTCCATCACAGGGTTAAGGGGCAATTTCTTCCTCATTATGGCTGTGGAAATGAATACATTTCCACAAGAAAGTGTGGTCGATGAATTGGTGAATCTCAAAAATCTATTAAAACATTCATGACTTTTTTGGAAGAGTGAAGAATTTGGACACAAGGTATGTGTTCAATATTCTGTGATGTGGGTATTAGAGTTTAATGCTAAATTTTATGAGAAAAAACTTGGCAACTACTAGAAGTGTCCACATAGGACTAATTGTTTACAGAATGATTTGTCATCAGGGGAGACATATTGACTTTTTTTTTTTTTTTGAGGTGGATATCATTCTGTCACCCAGACTGGAGTGCAGTGGCTGCTCCCGGCCACCGCAGCCTTGACCTGCTGGGCTCCGGCGATCCTTCCACCTCAGCCTTCCAAGTATCTGGTACTACAGGTACGTGCTACCACACCCGGCTAATTTTTTGATTTATTGTAGAGATGAGGTCTCACCAAGTTCCCCAGGCAGGTCTTGAACCCACAGGCTCAGGCAATCCACTCACCTCAGCCTCCCAAGGCATGGGATTACAGGCTGAACCACCGAGCCCGGCTCATATTGACATTTTTATTGTCTGAAAGTAATACACATCTTTGCTTTTTTTCTGATGAGGTATGTAATGGAAGTGCTTTACAATTTCCTGTTCTTCATCCACATGAGCACTGAGTCTGAATGATTTTGCACTGGGTGTTTTCTCATCTGAAACTAAGTGAGTAGGCAACCCCTCCAGCTCCCCTCCCACTGTGGGAATTTTTCTGTCCTCTCAATAAATCCCACTTTCAAAAAAAAAGAAAAGAAAAGAAAAAGAAAAGGAAACTGAGTAAACCTTAACTGGGCCCAAATATTCCAAGCTAAATTCAGTCCTGATCCTGCAAAAAGAAGTCTTGGACGTCCAGCTTGTTCTTCCAGGTGAGCTCCCCTGCAGGTACAACTATCTGTTTATAGCGGTCATAGAAGAAGCCGGTGATAGAGAGAAAAGCTGCCAAGCCTGGGTTGCTGTGGGTCTGCTGGGAAATGTGGGCAGAATTGGGTAGAAATAAAGAATGTGATGCTCTTTCTGAAAGTGGGATTGGTAGTGCGCTGGAGCTGTTTGTAGACCTTGTCATATAAAATAAATTTGAGTTTGATTAAAATAACTTTATGATAAATAAGTACTGCAGAAGCATAGAAATCCACAATAGGATTTTCTAGCAACTCAAAGTTTAGGCATAAATGGGCTTGCTTTCGTGGGGAGAAAAAGAAAAGATCAGAAAGAGGATGGAAAGGGAAGGACAGGCTAGAGGATGGCACCAGCAGATCCCAGGTCACAGAACGTCTCACTCTGAAGTCAGTCTGATCTTTGGTGGGGCATAAAGAGGGGTGTGTGTTGGCTCAGGCTGAGGGTAGGTTAGAGTTGAGGGATATGGGAGAAAGAGGAAAACTTAAGCAAAACTTGGTTTGCATGAGTTTTGTTCAGACCACTGATGACAAAATTATTCATATCTTTGGTTGTGAGACAGAAAACGAGAAATTGCCATGTCTATGACAGGCTTTGAGATAAAAAAAAGAAGGGGATATCACTTAAGTCCTAAAGGAAAGGGGAATTTTTGCAGTAGGCTGCAAAAGTTGAACAAGAATGATGGGGAATCTTCTATCAGAGTTGAAAGACGGTGGCGCGCAGTGAGACTCAACACCCTTTAAGGCCAAGAGATTTAATGGGGGTGAGCGCGGTGGCTACAGAACCTGAGAATCAGATTGCAGCATGGAGGCAGGGGTGTGGCAGGTTTTATAGAAATTTAAAGCGACCTGTCGGTTACCTATTGGTCGGCAGGTGAGGTATTTTTGGGATTGGCAGGGGCTTTCCCAGGCGTGGGAACGCTGGGCTTTGTTGTGGAAGAAGAACCCGGAAGGCCTTGTCCGAGACTCCATGTTAGTTTGTCCGGGCGCCTTCTTAGGCGGGAGCGCCATTTTAGGTGGGGGCCACGCCTAGGCGTAGCCTTTGGAGGGGGCGGGTTCCTCGTGGCTGGCTGGAGCCTTTTAAGAGTTATTTACCAGAATTCCTTTCCCACTCCTGTCCCCTTCCACTGTGCCTTGCCTCACGCTTCTCTTTCACTTGGCTGTTTCTGAGTCGTGTCCTTTATAATAAACTGGGCAACACAAGTGAAAAGGTTTGCTGAGTTCAGTGAGTATTTTATCAAATTATTGGCCTGCAGGAGGGATTTTGGGATCCCCTGACTTACAGGCAGTTTCTCAGAAGGAAAGAGTGCCCCTAGGGTTTTTCAACTGTCATCTGCAGTGAGGGCAATGTTGTGGGACTGAGTCCTGAACTTGGGGGTTTGTGCTAACTCTGTGGTGACAATTGAATTGTTGGAGAAATAATTGGTGTTGCAGACTCTTTGGTGTCCACCAAACTTTGCACAGTTGGGGTTAAAAAAAAGACATCACAGGTCAGAATTTTAAACTACCCCAGGTAAGTGTTTGGTTCCTGTTGAGTATTGGGATGCTGGAGGAAGGAACAATTCCACGCTGTAAGGAGGGGACAGTAGAGAATGTGTGGATGTCCCAGAATTGAATTTCCAGTAGCTCAGATTTCCCACAGTCACTACCTGGTAGTGAGCCCTCCAGGCTGCATCTCACAGTGAGCCCCAAGACCTGGAACATGAAGCCACTGATTATGAGTTGGAGTCTCACTCCTTTTCCCAGGATAGAGTACAGTGGCATGCTCAATTAAAGGGCAGACTGAGAGTGGAAGTCATTTTTCATCTTGTTCTTAAACCCTGACACAATGATGAGAAAGTAGAAACTATGTTTTTGGAGAAATGCACACTTTAGGTAAAATTAACTTTATGACTTTGTCTTTTGAGAAATAGACTTCCTGGTGCCAGGTATCAGTGGTGACTTACAGTGGCAAACAAGCTTGCCTAGAGTAAAGGGGATTTACAAGGCCTAGGACATCATGCATTGGGCAAGGATTGTAAAAGTCATGAAACTTGTAATTACAAAAGTTATAACCACTCAAAGGGAGAACAGGTAGGGACTCGATCTTCCAGGAAATTGGGCACTGTCTACAGGGAAGACAAGGATCCCAGCTACCCACTGGGATTCCCTTGGAGATAAGGGGAGATGCACCATCCGTTAGCTCTAAGGAATGTTATTCGGGAAGGTGCAGGAAAATTAGAATCCTTGTCACACCTTTCTCTAGGGGCTATGATAATGTGAGCAGACATTAGTGTGTCTCTGTGTCACAGAATCTCCAAGACATGCACAGGTGGTTGATAAGGAAGTCATGGCAGTCACATCTACCTGATTGGAACATCTCCAAGGAAAAGAATTTAAGCTGGGGCTTTAGGGGCCTATGCCGCCACACTCACCTAGAGTGTAGGCCCGCTCCTGTCTGTGGGAGGTGAAGCTTTCTAAAATAAATGTTTTCTTCTTTTAGCTCTGTGTGTTGCAATTGTTTGCATTTACTCGGATCTCTGGGTTGCCAGCGCAGCACCTACAGCTTGCTGGTTCTGGCGGTGCTGCACCTCCCTGCACCTCTGTCCCTCTCCATCCATCCACCCTCACCCTATCTGAGTCCTAACACTCATTACAATCTGTCTCAATCTGCTGGGCTTAGGTGATCCTTCAGCCTCAGCCTTCCAAGTAACTGGAACTACAGTCATGCACCACCACGCCTGACTAGTTTTTTTTAATTTAATGTAGAAATGAGGTCTCACCAATTTGCCCAGGCTAGTTTCAAACCCATGAGGTCAGACAATACTCTAACCTCTGCCTCCTAAAGTGCTGAGATTGTAGACATAAACCACTGTGCCAGCTCTTAGATATTTACTTTTTTTCCAGAAATCTACCTATAACTTGCCTGAAATTTATTTACTTATTTTTTAGTTTTTTGAGGTGACATCTCACTGTCACCCAGGCTGGAGTACAGTGACACATATGCCCAGCCCAGCATCGACCTGCTGGGCTCAGGCTATTCTTCTGCCCTAGTCTTCCAAGTAGTCAGAACTACAATCATGTGTTACAATATCTGGCTAAGTTTTGATTTTTTATTGTAGAGAGGAGGTCTCACCAAGTAGTCCAGGTTGGTCTTGAATCCACAGCCTCAGGCAATTCACTCACCTCAGCCCCCCAAAGTTCTGGGATTACAGGCTGAGCCACTGAGACAGGCCTTTTTTAAACTTTTCAACCCCTATGGATAAAATACATTTTATGGTTGATGAAAAACTGAAGTTGAAATAAGTGGATGCATTTTTTTTAAGTGTATACACCCAAGTAGGAGAGGCAGTGACTGACACACAGACATGCCTGAATCAAGAGTCATGCCAGGCCATTCTATGACTTGGGATGTTCTCTTATCCAATCCTGCTAAATAAAGTGCCTGGTGACCCCTCTTAGGGGACAATGACCTTCCTCTCCCGTGTGCTTGAGATGCTTCTTGTGGGTTCTTACACCATCTCAGTAGGGTGGGTTTTCCTTGTCCATTGGGATAGTTTTCCTCCTTTCACAAGTGGAACTTAATACAGAATGAAAGTATGACTCCAAGAAACTTAGAATAAACTTAGTTTACATTTTGCCTCAGCATAACCATTTTTCCTTAGACTGACATGCTTGGAATCAAGCATAGGTTAGGTAGATAAATTTCCAACAGACAGGTTTTAGAAGGTGTTCAGATATTTTAAGATTATAGTGTTAAACCCAGAACTCTAATCAGAGAGAGAGGGAGAGAGAGAGAGAGAGAGACATCACAAAGAGCCACTCTGATGCAAACACACGAGGGTCTTTATTCAGGCTCGAGTCTGGGCTCACGCATGAAGCCGGTAGAGGCTTCATGGACGAGAGCATTGATCCAGTATGGCAAGCAGTTTTTATGCACAATTACAGAGGGAGGGGAAAGAACTTTAAACTTGATTTTACATGATTGGGTAATTTCTCCTAATGGGTATGGGAACACTTGGTATTGGTAGGTGCCTTTCATGGGCTGTAACCTGACTGCCCGTGATTGATAGAAACCCACTTAACGGGCAGAGTGGAATGTCAGATAAGTTAGGTTCATTGCATATAAAGTAACCTGAGCAACCTGAAGGTTACATTAGCCATTAAGTTTGCTGATTCACCCCGAGGAATGCTTAGGAAAGCTTGTTTGCTTAACATTTACATAACAACATGGTCATTATGGGACAACAAAAGCCAAACTTAACAAAGTTTTAAATATGAATGTTGCAAACACATACAGTGAATGTGGGGTAGAAATTCATATAGTACTAGTTCTGGGAATTTATAAAATATCACAAATGTCTTATAACAAGGAGGTTTTTGTAAAGGTCTTTGATTCCTTCAGGTTTACATGGCCACTGCATGTAAATTAACACTAGCATGGAAGCCAGTGATTTAAATCAACATAAAGCCCACCTAGAGAGCAGCTAGCGCCTCAGAGTCTACTGCGATAGCAAAGGTATGTCTGAAAGGGGCTTATCGCTTTAACATTTACATCCCGTTGTAAAAGCAGAAGTCAGCATGGCAATTGGGACTGACAATGCTTAACCCCAAGAGTTCTAAATAC
>NW_007249737.1:4058-6308 GCF_000164805.1 Carlito syrichta | reverse complement strand
ACACTACTTTTACAGCAAGTATGGCTTTTTAACTTTCTTGGTTTCTTGGGTCTCTCAATAGCATGCTCTTAACCTAAGTCTATTACTGTCCTCTCAATAGTTCACTGCAGGCCAAGAGGTAGACTGCCCAGAAAATCTCCATCAGAAACAAAAACAGGACAGCCCAACAACCCAAGATTTCCGTTCATGGTTTAGCATACTAATCTCTAGGGAACTTTCAGGTTACTTGTCAGGGGGCATCAAAGATCACCCCTAGGCTGGCTGAAGCCATAGAAATTATAAGAAGACCATTTTTGGTGAAAGGGTTTGTGGATTGCAAATGTCTAGCAAATCTCTTGCAGGAAAAGCCCTTCCCCTAGACTCCTCCCATCTAGCACACCACCTGAGGGCATGAGATGCTTATGTCTGGCAACCTTCAAAATCTAAGACTCTGGTGGCTACAATCAACATCAAAGACCAACAGACCTCCATGTAGACTCCCTTACCCCAAAAGTTCTTAAATATACCCTGTTCTTGGCCCTTGGACACCACACTTGTCTCTGTCAGCCCCCATTCCAATTTGTGAAAGGTGAGTAATAAACTTTACTTCTTTCTACTTTCTTCCTTGTTGCAATCTTGCATTATTTCTGTGGCACTAGCACTGGGCCACCTCATCTCAGTTTACCCTTTCACAGAGGACAGGAATCATTTCTGCCTTTTCCCCTCCAGATCAGCAATGTGTCTGAGAATCTACAGAAACCACCCATCTAATCAACTTAAATCTTTTTTTTTTTTGAGTTGGAGTCTCATTCTGTTGCCCAGACTGGAGTGCAGTGGCTGCTTCCAGCCACCGCAGCCTCGACCTGCTGGGCTCTGGCGATCCTTTCACCTCAGCCTTCCAAGTAGCTGGAACTACAGGCGTGCATTACCACTCCCAGCTAATTTTTTGATTTATTGTAGAGATGAGGTCTTGTCAAACTGCTCAGGCGGGTCTCGAACCCACGGGTTCAGGCAATCCACTCACCTCAGCCTCCCAAATTGCTGGGATTACAGGCTGAGCCACCGAACCTGGCCAACTTAAATATATTTTCTATAAATTACTATCTTGGAGGAAGACAAAGCTTTGACTAAACCAGTAGCGAATGTAACAGCAAAATTTCTATAAGGCAGGATAGCTAGCACAGGTAAGACATTGATAGATAGACTTCCCACAGGCAGGTTTAGGAAGCATTTAGACATTCTTTAAATTACACTTTACTGCAGGCAAAGTTGGCAGCCTATCCCACCACCTGGCACATCAAAAGAAGACAGTCCAACCTTTCAATTTAAGGTTTAGCATAATAATCACTAAGAATCTTTCAAGTTCCCTGTCAAAGACAAGGAGGAATACCATGTCTTAACTAGCCAAATCCATAGAAATGATAATAAGACTACCTTTTTAGCTGAAGATTTGTGAATTGGAAAAGTCTGGCAGGTGAAAGGACAATGTGGTCCAGAAGAGACCATCACTACTCTTCTCCTTGAGAGGTGTCAATTTCTAGAGTGGCAGTTAGATGTAGCCCTCCCTCTTCAGCATATCAGTTGTTGGGAAAACACAACTAGTCTCTTAAGAGAGAGCAAAAACCCAGTCTTTCTTTTTGGAGAGATATTTGCTCATGCCAGGCCATTCTTGTATGAAACTTTGGCATGCCCTTTCTTTCCTCTCCTTTTTTTATAAAAATTATTTCAAGATCAAGGCAAAGTACACAAGGGTATAAAATACTACCTTTAATTACTCTATTTTAGATAGAGAGTTATCTCTAGCCTCTCTTTGTGCTTGCATGTAGCTAAAATAATTTTGAAACGATGAAAAATTGTAACAAGCATGCTGTTGTAAAGATAAACTCTGGGAAAGGGGGAGTAAATTCACTAACTCGGTTTTGTTTAAAAAAAAAAAAAGGCGAGCTCGGTGGTTCAACCTGTAATCCTGCGCCTTTGGAAGGCTGAGGTGAGTGGATTGCCTGAGCCCGCGGGTTCAAGACCTATGGGGAGCCAGCCCCCCAAAAGAGATTTTGAGGGTCCCTGGAAGGTGGGGCAGCATCGGCGAATATTCTGGGAGAATAGAAGGGAAGAAAGAGACTGGACTCTGTCTAGTGTAGAAGCCGATTCTGTAGTAGGGACAGATATTAAAAGAAAGCAAGATGGAGGCCTAGATATAAAGAGGAAGAAAGAGAAAGAAAGAAAGTGGACAACTGTTCAGTGAAATGAGTAGAAGCCGTTTATTGGGAACCA
>NW_007249737.1:0-3695 GCF_000164805.1 Carlito syrichta | reverse complement strand
TTCGGTAGGGTTAAAGCATGCAGCCAATTGTAGACATGCTATGGATTCCAAGGACTCTAGCATAGCCAGAAATGATCCCCCACCAGGCATTTTCCCCAAGCATGAGGAAGGACAATCCCAAAATTATCTCACTGTTCCTTATGCTTGGTTTACGTTCCTCAAAAGCAATACAACAGTTTTCATATCATAAAATCCTAATTATCAATAACTTCTAAAACTTATGCATACCCAACACCTAATGACTGACTTAAATCTTAATACCTTTCTATTCTGTGCTAACTTTACCTGTACTATCAAAAAACTCTTAATTGTAGGTCAGACCAGTTTCTAAAGAATGTGGCCCAGTCCAAAATGGATGCTGGGCCCTTAGGAATGTGGCCCAGACCAAAGTTCGTGCTGGGCCACTTCTGGTAACCCTAGATAACCATCTTATGCTGGAAACAGCTCTCTAAATGTATATACTAATTCTACAAATATAATTTTAAATCTTATAAAGAAGCTTGTATCATGTATAAGGCTCCCAAATGTGATCTGAGCTTGAACTGTGTTAAGTTTAAAGCCAAAACTGCAGTCTGTGAGAAGCGGGAACAATGGATCCCTAGAGTCAGCCATGCCTGTCATATTCTCAGACCTTCATGCTTAGATCGTTAAAATCCCTACCAGTGGGTAATGCTAAACAACAAGGAAAGGAGGAGGGAATGGGCCTTCAGCTCCTGAACCAGCCAGGTGGTCTCAGGGTCTGCAGCCTGCCTGGATCCCTAACGCTCAGGCAGGCCTCCACGGCTGGCTCCCAACAGAGACCTGCCTGGGCAACTTGGCAAGACCCCATCTCTACAATAAATCAAAAAAGCCGGGCATGGTAGTGCGCGCCTGTAGTTCCAGCTATTTGGAAGGCTGAGGCAGAAGGATCGCTGGAGTCCAGCAGGTCGAGGCTGCGGTGGCCAGGAGCGGCCACTGCACTCCAGTCTGGGTGACAGAGTGAGACACCGACTCCAAAAAACAAAAACAAAAACCTGGCACAGTGGCTCAGCTCATCATCCCAGCACATTGAGAGGTGGAGACGAGAGGATTGCCTGAGCCCAGAAGTTTGAGACTGCCTGGGCAACTTGGTCAGAATTCCTCTCTACAACGAATGAAAAAATTAGCCAGGCATGGTGGCGGGTGTCTGTGGTTCAAACTACTTCGAAGACTGAGGCTGAAGGATCACCGGAGCCCAGCAGGTCAAGTGTGCAGTGGCCACAAGGGTGCCACTTTACTCCAGCCTGGGTAACAGAGTAAGACTCCTACAAAATAAAATAAAATAAAATAATAAAGAAAAAGGAAAAAACAAGGAGACGGTGAACCAAGGACAAAGAGGTTTTACAAATTTCCAGGACGCCCCTATGCCCAGATGTCTACTCTTCTAAGCCACGTCCTGATCTCAGTTTTTTCTGTTCCCCTAGCCAGAATAAAAACCCCAAACAGAACATAAAACCTAAGAGAGATCTTTAGGATGCCGGACCCTCATTGTAATGTCGCTCCTAAATAAAGTCATAGTCCTTGTTCCCACTTCATCTCTCGACTTATTGGCTGTACCGCCGAGCAGAACAGGGTTTGGATCTGGTGGCACAAACTGCCAATGACCCGGATGACTTGTCTTGGGGATTTCCTCTAGGATATTCCAGATTAGGCGACTGGGGGGCTATTACCCACCAGGACCTGCATTGGCCGACTTCCCCCTACCCCTTTTCGAAGCCTATCCGTAGTCCCTCTGGGGACCCCACATCACGAGCCCTGGCTGGGGCTTTGGGATTCAGATGCAATGTTGACCCAAGGGTACTCAACGATATGATGGAGCCTCCGTTTAACATTAGGGAGGACAGAGAGATGGGGGCCAGGAACACAGTCCCCCAGGTGTATGATCCTCCCCACGACCCCCCTCCCGGGTCCCGCACATCCGGATTGAGGGGTTGTGTAGATGGCTCAGAGTGTGAGGTCACCCCAGAGACAGGGCCCGGGGTCCCGGTCCAACCCTACCCTGCACCAATGGAACCAGGCCGAGCTGACGGCGGGAGCGAGTCCACGCTTGGAGCTGATCGGGACGCCTGTCCCACCACAGCCGGGTCAAGACCCCTTCCCCATATGCATTCCCAGCTTTCAGGTGTCCCAGCCTCCTCTCTACGGTCGTAGCAGGACCTGCATGTCACAGGACAAAAGAGGCTGCAAGGAAGACACTTGGAACTCCCAGGGAACAAGACATTGCACGACCCAGCTGTGGGAGCAGGAGCAGGACAGGAGATGACGACCCATCAGAAACTTAAACCGCCCCCTCAGTTCCGGATTCTGTCTGATTGTGTAATTTCCAAGGCTTGTCCGCTGATTGAATAAGGCTTCAGGCTCCACCTCTTGGGTTTAGAGTGACAGGCGATGCGATCAGATGGGCTGCATGAGGCAAGAAAAGGTTGAGATAACTTTGGAAATGAGGGGGAAGGAGCGGGCTGGCATGCCTATGGCAGGGAGCTCGAGTCTTAGGGAGTCCTAGGAGCTCCACGCCTGTGGGTCCTCCGGGGCATGCAGGGAAGCCGAGAGACTTAAGGATTAATTATTTTAAAAAATTTGTTGTAGAGACAATGTGTTGTCAATTTGCCTGGGCAGGTCTCAAGCCCCTGGGCTCAGGCAATCCTATCATTTCCACTTTCCAAAGTGTTGGGAGTAGAAGAGTAAGCCACTGCACTTGACTCAACCACTTATATTATTATAGACTCGAAATCTATCCATGTTCCTGCAAGGTGCATGATTTTGATTTCTGGATTTTTAAAAAATTATTATTTAAAGTCTCACTCTGTCACCCAAGCTGGAATGGAGTGGCACGCTCATAACCACTGTGGCCTCAACAGGCTGGGCTCAGGCGATCCTTCTGCCCCAGGTTTCTAAGTAGCTGGAACTGCAGGCCCACCACCACGCCCAGCAAATTATTTGACTTATTGTAGAGATGAGGCCTCACCAAATTATCCAGTCTCGCCTCAAATTTGTGGACTCAGGCAATCCTCTCACCTTGGCTTCCCAAAGTGCTGAGATTATAGGCATGAGTCACCACACCTGGCCTAAAAGCAGGGTGTTTTTGCAGCACTTAGAGGCTGGCATGCCTGTCCTAGGTAGTGGGGGGGGGAGCACGATGTGGCAGGACTTGTGGGGCATTGCCTAGACTGCAGCAGTCATGAGCATGCCACTGCACTCCAAACTGGGTGACAGTGAAAATGACAAAAATAAGAGACACAGAAGAAACAGTGCCAGAAAATAATTCAGCATTACACAAGCTGTCACAAGGGTTCTCATAACAGTTTGCTTTTCAAATATTTTATAACATGGACCTTTCTACTATGGAGCACTAAACTAAAGCTTATACTAGAAGTAGAATTGGTGCCATATGCAAACGTTTTTAGAAAAATGAATATGAGCTGGGTTCGGTGGCTAAGGCTGCAATCCCGCATCTTGGGAGGTTGAGGTGAGTGGATTTCCTGAGCCCGCGGGTTCAAGACCCGCCTGGAGAACTTGGTGAGACCTCATCTCTACAATAAATCAAAAAAAAAATTAGCTGGGTGTGGTAGCGCCCGCCTGTAGTTCCAGCTACTTGGAAGACTGGGGCGGAAGGATCGCCAGAGTCCACCAGGTCAAGGCTGCGTTGGCCAGGAGCAGCCACTACACTCCAGTCTGGG
>NW_007249736.1:557145-587435 GCF_000164805.1 Carlito syrichta | reverse complement strand
CAAATCACACCATTAGTACACAGAGCCCGAAGTCGAAACAGTACTGATCTCCAGTCTGTCTGCAAAGAGATAATAAATGAACAAAACAAAAACACCACAGGTAGTTCTTCAATTCAAACTGGATTTCACTCTAAGAAAATGTGCTACAAGTCAAACTAACACACACACACACACAAATCTCTAATTGCAATTAATATGTGTTTAGAATTTTGTTACAAAGCGCATTCACCTGTTTCTTTTTTCTTATTTCATTCTAAAAACGTAATACCAAGGTAGCATAAGTGAGGTCGCTTTACTTTTGCTTTTGAAATAACGTTATTTGGTGGTCAGATCACTGATGTCCAGGCATGGGGTCTGGTGGAAGAAATGCA
Source organism: Carlito syrichta (assembly GCF_000164805.1). Classification (NCBI taxonomy): domain Eukaryota; kingdom Metazoa; phylum Chordata; class Mammalia; order Primates; family Tarsiidae; genus Carlito; species Carlito syrichta. Next base: position 587,064 of record NW_007249736.1, on the reverse strand, counting down.
AGATGAACACTTTATTATTATGTAGGATGGACTTTGTTTTTATCCTCTGCAGTCTGCAGCACTGGGGAATTACTTTGGGACACATGTGTAGCCTAAGGACTTAACTTGTTTAACTTACAGAAATGTGTCTCCTCTCTCAGTTCTTCCTGAGCCTATACTAGGATTTTTAGACTTTTTTTTTTTTTATCCTGATGACAAAGGAAGTCTTGGAGAAAATCCCAAGTAGAAAAAGCTAAGAGCAATAGTGGAGCAGGTCTCAAGAATTCCGTTCAGACTCCTTCCTGAACCCAACTCTTGTGGGCTGAAAATATTTTCTGTAAATGTTCATATAGCATCGTGGGCTATAATATCTCTGATGACATTACTCAGGTTTGCTATTATTGAGGGGAAGCAACCATTGATACAATGGAGGTCAATGGACATGAACTCACTGGCAGAGAAGAGACTGGATGTGGGTCCTAGTTTTGTGCAATATCTAGGTGTTTAATATCACCCCACAAAGAAACAAAGACAACCAAATCTCTTTCTTCTTTCTAAGGCTATCTCTGACCCTTAGCTCTGGGACCCAGTTTGTTTTTATTTCCTGGAAGCATCCTCAAGCTCCTGCCAAGAGGAAGCATCCTCAAGCTCCTGCCAAGAGGCTGAGCTTGTAGGTTTGAGTTTGAGATTAAAATACGTAGTCAACAGTCTCATAGGGAGATTTATGCCAGTAACAATAAGCTCAACACAGTACACTAAACCTGTATTTTAGTCATCTTCTCGCCTTTGTAATGGAAATGCTCACAAAAATTACACTGAATTTACTGTAAAAGTAAGAGCATACTACAATACATAAAACATTGTAGTATTTATGCAAAATTAAATGGGCTAGCATGGAAACAATCACAGGAAATATATTTAATATGATCTTACACTAAAAATGACTATACCACATTTTTACTTTTGGGTAGTCTGTGCCTAGTTTTTTCATGGTATAAATCAGTAAACAGAATAATGGAAATTCTCACAAATTATGTAGCAACTTTGACAAGCATTTTTCATTCCTTGGACTGATAAAAGGTCATTTGGTTAGCTTGAAAAACTGAGGAGAAGTTAGTATTCAGGGCCATCATTTTCTTTGCTTGTTCATCTAAAGAGAAGATGGTAAGTTGACTTTCTTGAATGCCCATCTGCCTAGCACAAGCAGCTTCATCCTGTGCCCTGAAATTATTTAAGGCACGACTGCCATTAAAATGCATGAACTCATATTTGCCCTCAATGTTCTAGCCTTTGATCTTTCAGCACTGATTGTTCTAAATCATCAAAAATCCTCAAAGCTCCACCGTGAATAGTGGTCAGGCCCATAGGCACACTGCAGAATTTGATCTTGAAACCAAAAAATTGAGAGTCTTTACATCTCAGCCTCTAGTCCTGCACTTGTTTAAACATATTCATAACACTTCAGAATGGCTTTTGCTGTTATTCAGTAAATTATACATGATACCACTTTTAATGTTTTAAATGAGAGAACTGACAGTCAAAATAGAGAATTCCAATTAACACTGAATTTTTATTTTATCAATATTTTAAAGACTTTTAAACATCAGATATGAGATGTGATTCTCAAGTGTGACTTTTGTTGCAAACCCAAATTTCTGCATCCACATGGCTCCTGTCCTTCCATGAAATTCAACAAACATTTATTATGTGACTATTATATGTCTGGTGTAAAGTATATAAAAATTGGAAAGACAAATGCCCTGCCTTACAGGATCATTAAATTAAGAAAGGTAATGGGGACGTGTATTTTACAAAATTAGTCAGCTTATGTGAATCATTTCAGTGTGATTTATCTCTAAGAACGAGATTTCTGAAGTGATAAGGCACACGAAAAAATAAAATAAATCCTATAGCTTCCTACTTAGGGAGGAGTTTAACTCTTGGCCTGATGTCATTTTTACCTCCTTTCACCCTCTTAGCTTACTGTCTCCTGTTTCAGCTGCTAAGAGTTCTCCACAGAGATATCCATGCTTTAAAATGGAAAGAGTCTTAAAAATGATACACAGCACAATTCACAATTGCAAATATGTGAAATCCACCTAAATGACCATCCAACTGATCAGTGGATAATGAAAATGTGATATATATATTTCTTTATATATATATATATATTTCTTTATATATATATACACCATTATATAAATACATATACATATGTATATATATTCCGTTATATGATATGATATGGTTACTTAGTTGTTGATATGATAATGAGTAAGCTGGGGTACAGGCAACCACTGTGAAGAGATGTGGGCCATAGGTAACTGATTTGGAGAGATTGTCATCCCTCTGCCTCTGATAGGTGAGGGGGGTAGGATTTTCCAGAACACCCATTTTGCCTTTGGTAGGCTGACTTGCCAGACGTGAGAGCTGAAAGGTGATCTTATTTACATTTCTGTAGCTTTTGATTCTCAGCCCAGGAACTATCTTGATGGGGTTTACTTTGGTGAGCTGAGAGGGTGGTATGGACTAGAAGTCCACATTGATTCCACATTCCAGCCTGTAGAACAGTTCAGCCTGTAGACAAAATGTCTGGACACTTCCTTACTACAAACTGACCATAAGAAACTTACATATCTAACCCATATTAGCTACTCTACTTTACACACACATAACATGAGTATTACAAATGGCCAATAACCATAATGCAAATGTTATATGTAAAATTATAATAAATGGCTGCCTATTTGCAATTTGAATGAAAAAATAAATTAAGCAAATACAAAAGATTATGTCCCCATATATCATCTTGAAACATTTTTATATGCCTTTGTTTTGATCTTGATAAAACTAGGAGGAAATTTTATATTTACATGAGTTTTTTTAATATATATACATAAAGACTTTTAGGATAAGGAATAGTATGTAGATGTAGGTGATCTTTGTTTTGTACTGCCATAACAGAATGCCACAGACGGGGTAATTTATAATAAATGAAAATCCATTAGCTCACAGTGCTGATGGCTGGGAAGTCCAAGACTGAGTGGCTGGCATCTGGTAAGGGCCTTCTTGTAATGTAATCTTGTGGCAGAAGGACAAAGAGAGGGCAAGAGAAAGAAAAATGGGCTGAACTTGTTCTTTTATAAGAAACCCACTGCTGTCATAACAAACCCACTCAGTCGGTAGCAGTATTAACTCACTCACTTTTGCCATGCAACATTTCATAACCATGGGTGAGATCGTGATGTTTTTGCCATACAATGTGCCATAATCATGGGTGGGACAGTGATGTTTTATTGTATAGATGTAAATAATAAGTCTCTCCTACTCAAGAATGGGTAATAAGACAAAAGCATGAGTCACTGGAAGCCATCTTAGAATTCTGATTAAGCCAGAATAGTTCCAGTTTGTGAGTTATTCTGAAGAGGTGGATGGTGGACTATATGTAATTGGCAGAGCCCTAATGGTCTAATCACTTCTTATTGGGCCCCACCTCCCAATGCTGTTATGTTAGAGATTAAGATTCCAACACATGCTTTCTGGGGACTCATTTAAACTATACCATTCCACCTCAGGGCCCCCAAATTTATGGCCTCCTCCCAAAAGAATATTTTCTTTTTATCCCATTAGTCCTAAAGTTTTAACTCTTTTCAACACCAACTCAAAAGTCCAAAGTTCAAAGACTCACCTAAAACAGATATGAATGTGAGGATTCATCCTGAGGCAATTTCCCTTCCAGCTATAAGCCTGTGAAATCAAAACAAGTGTTCTACTTCTAAAATATGATAATGGGTCAGATATAGGATAGACACATGAGAAGGGTAATTTCTTTTTTCTTGATGAAAACACCATTATCATAATAGTTATAACAATCCATAAAAATGTCACCTATAACTAAATTCTATTTTGCTTCATCAATTGAATCTTTAGTAATAGATGACGATGGGTTGTCATTAGAAGCAGGGAACCAGACAATGCATTTGTTATGTATAAGATGCATTGGAGCTAATATAGAGTGATTTGGAACTATTGTTTATTGCCAATGATGTATCTTTGTTTTAAAAGTTTTTTTCCTGTAAAACTATTTATTGTCTTATTTTCTCTATATTAAAAAAATAAATGTTTTTAATATCATGGTTAATTTTTATAAAAGCGCTCTTAGATGCATTCCACATTTTACTTATTCTTCTAAATACTTACCGAATGGGAAACCTTGTAACCTCCCAAAAGAAAGCACTTTGTTTCTTCAATTAATAAAATGTGGAACTTAGAACAAATTCATTTAGAGTGACAGTTCCTATATGAAGGGTCAGACTGACTATGTGTTATTTGGAAGAACAGAATTTAAAAAGAAAAATCCTTGTGACAATGTGGTTTTATCTTTAAAGGCGTCATAAGCTATTATTATTTTAGAGAAAGGAGTGTGAGGGCAAACATGACAACTATACTGAATACTATTGGAAAACAGGTTTACTCTTTATAGGATACTTACATTATACATATTTGTATAAGGCTTTCTTCCCAGATATATTGCGAATGCAGCTAGTTTTAATATAACATGATGTATGTATTTCTAAAAAAAAATCACTTGGCTGTGCAAACTTGCACAGTAAAAACCACAAAACCTATGGAAAATTGGGTTGGGTCACAACACTCAATAATTTTGTTACTGAGACTTTTAAGAAAAGATAAGAACTTAATAAAAAGAACAGCACACTTTTACATATAGTGGATGATTAAGAAATGTCCAACAACTACCAAAAAATGGCAATTTACCTTGAAAATGGCCTGGAGTTTATTTGTGGGTATGAACATCAGCAATTCTATTAGTTTTCAGTTGCTGCCTAATAAATAACCACAAACTTGATGGATTAAGACTACACTTATTTGTATCTTGAAGTTCTATATGTCATAAGGCCAGGCAGAGCCTAACTGGATCTCTTCTCAGTGTCTCAGAGGTTAAAATCAAGATGTCAGCTAAGGCTGTGATTTCTGCTAAAGTTCCAGTCCCCTTCCAAACTCATTCAGGTTATCGACAAAATGAACTTTGGTTTCGCAGGATTGAAGCCCTCAGCTTCTAGAAGCGAAACCTCTCCATGGACAGTTCACAACACAGCAGTTGCTTCTTCACAGACACGAGGAAGGCATCTTTAACTTCTTTCTTCTCTGAATGTTAGATCATCTTTTAAAGGAGTCGCCTGATCCAGTAAAGCTCACTCAGAACAGTCTACCTTTTAACTTAAAGCCAGCTAATTAGGGAACTTAATTACCTCTTTAAATTTTCTTCACTTTTGCCATACAATGTGTCATAGCCATGGGTGAGGTAGCGGTGTTTTTATTGTTTAGATGCAAAGAATAAGTCTCTTCTACTCAAGAGCAGGGGAGCATGAGTCATTGGAAGCCATCTTAGAATTCTGTTTAGTTCCAGTTTGTGAGTTATTGTGGAGAGGTAGATGGTGCACTATATGAAATTGGTTTGAAAGTTTTAACACAAGATACAAACAAATGGGGCTCATAATATATACAGTGAACTGAGGCAGGTGGTAGATATTTGAAGTATGCATGGGTGTATTTTATGTATTTCAATGTAGTGAGTTCAGCAGGGTGCAATTTCCTTCATTCAGCTAGTGTGAAATCATGCATAAGCAAATGCAAAATTTGTATTATGCTCAAATTGTTCCATAATATATCAGTAGTTTGGGACTAACGTGCATTTTTAAAAGAAGCATTCTAGCAGAGGGAACTATACATATTTATCTTTTTACCACCTTCAGGACTTAGAATGTTGGCACACAGTGGAAATTTAGTAATGTCTTTTAAATTGAATAGAATTTAAATAAACTTTGAAATTTGGAATAAGTACATGAATGGGCTTTAGTTAAATCTATCAAGTCCTTGCTGAATAGTGTTCCTGGCTGTACCGAGAGAAAAAAAGAGAGAAATGGGTTTAATATATGGTTTATTTACATAATCACATAGAACTCATAAAGAACAAAAAGAGGAGAGTTGAGAAAATTGTACTGTAAAGATAGCATGGTGCAGTTTAGATAGCTGGGTTCTAATTTAAAGGTTAGCATTGTGATCTCGATCGTATGTTTTGTTTTAGTTTTGTTTGTATTTAAATTTTATCTATTTATTTTAAAGATGTGGGGTAGAAACCAGGATTAGGTATACAGATGGTCATTGTACATTTGACCTGAAATTCTTTTTTATTTTAAAGATGTAGGACACACTTCAGGATTAGGTACATAAATGGTCATTATAGAGGTGAAGTTTGGGCCTTCATTTGGTCCCCACTTCACCTAGTTTGAGATCAGGTACCCTTACTGATGTCATATGTCCCACCCCAAAAGTCCCCCTATTGCCAATCCCTTTCCTATAGTATTATGATAAATGTTTAGGGTCTGATTATGGGTGAGTATATCTGGTACTCAGATCTTTGTTTCTGTGATAAATCACTGAGTATTATAGACTCAAAATTCATCCAAGCTGCAAAGTCCATATGTTTGTCCTTTATGGCTGCATAATATTCCATCATGTATAAGTACCATAATTTTTTAATTCAGTCTACTTTCAGTGGGTAGCACAATTGGTTCCATGTTTTTGCTGTTGTGAATAATGCTGCAATAAATATGCATGTGCAGCTATCTTTTTTATGGAGTGATTTGTGTTCCTCCGGGTATATTCCCAGTAGGAAAGCTGGATCGTATGGAAGGTCACTTTTTAGATGTTTTAGGAATTGCCACACCATTTTACACTAGTTTACACTCATATCAACAGCGTAGAAGCATTCCCCTTTCCCTGAATCCTCTCGAACATCTGTTGTTTTTTTGAGTTATTGATGATGGCCATCCTGACCAGAGTTAGTTGATATTTTAGTGTGGATATAATTTGCATTTCTTTGACGATTAGTGAGACTGAGTATTTTTTCATGTATCTATTGACTGCTCGTATGTCTTCTTCTGAGAAGTGTCTATTCATATCTTTTGCCCACTTTTTAATAGGGTTGGTTTTTTTTTTCCTTTTGGCACATTTGAATTCCTTGTACATTCTAGATGTTAGGCCTTTGTCAATATACAGAGGGCAAATATTTTTCCCTATTCCATGGGCTATTTGCATTTCTTTGACGATTAGTGAGACTGAGTATTTTTTCATGTATCTATTGACTGCTCGTATGTCTTCTTCTGAGAAGTGTCTATTCATATCTTTTGCCCACTTTTTAATAGGGTTGGTTTTTTTTTTCCTTTTGGCACATTTGAATTCCTTGTACATTCTAGATGTTAGGCCTTTGTCAATATACAGAGGGCAAATATTTTTCCCTATTCCATGGGCTATGTCCCTGTTCTCTTCATGGTTTATTTTGCTTTGCAGAAACTCGTTAGTTTGTTGAGGTCCCAATTATCTATCTTATCTCTTATGGCATGGGTAGCTGGGATTTTGATCAGGAATTAGTTGATTATTCTGATTTCCATAAGGGTGTCTCCTGTGTTTTCTGAGATTCTTTTAGTTTGAAGTTTTACATTTAGTTCTTTGACCCAGTTAGAGTTGATTTTTGTGTGTGGTGATAGGGAGAGGTCCTGTTTCAAACCTCTGCATGTGGATAGCCAGCTTTCCCCAAACAATTTACTGAATAGGTTCTCCTCTCCACAGTGGCTGTTGTTAGAGACTTTGTGGAACATGAATTGGTTGAGAAATTGAGATTTTGCTTCTAGAATCTCTATCCTGTTCCGTTGGTCTATATGCCTGTTCTTGTACCGATACCAGGCTGTTTTAATTTTTATAGCCTTGCAGTAAAGTTTAAAGTCTGGATGTGTAATATCTCCCACTTGGTCTCCTTAGAGGATTGTTTTGGCTATTCATGGTCATTTAAGTTTCTATATGAATTTCTGCATTTCTTTTCTAAGTCTGAGAAGGACGCTGTTAGTAATTTAATGAGTATAGTGCTGAATCTGAAGATTCCCTTTGGTAGGATAGGCATCTTAACAATGTTGATTCTTCCTATCCATGAGCATGGAATATTTTTCCTTTTGTTTGTGTCATCTTTGATTTCTCTGAGCAGTGTTTTGTAGTTTTTGTTGTGAAGGTCTTTCAGTTCTCTGGTTAGGAAGATGCTGAAGTATTTCTTTTATTGTGTATGTGGCTATTGTGAATGGAATTGTGATTTTTATTTGGTTCTCTGCATTTTTTCATTGGTGTATAAGAACGCAACTATCTTTTGCACATTTATCTTGCACCCCGAGACTTTACCAAAGTCCTTTATCAGTGCATGTTGATTTTTCACAGATTCTCTTGGATTTTTGAGATACAAGATCATATCATCATCAAAAGGAATAACATTTTCCTGTTTGGATATTCCTGATTTCCTTCTATTGTGTGATTACTCTAGCTAAGACTTCCAACACTATGTTCAACAGGAGGGGTGAGAGTGGCCAGCCTTGTCTTCCTCTAGTTTTTGAGGGAATGCTTCCAATTTCTGTGCATTTAACAATATGCTGGCTATGACTTTATTGTGTATGGCTCTTACTATTTTGAGGTGTGTTCCCTCTATGCCTAGGTGTTCAAGAGTTTTTATCAAGAAAGGATGCTGGATTTTATTGAAAGCTTTTTCTGCATCTAAAGAAATAATCTTGTGTTTCTTGTTTTTACATCTGTTGATGTATTGAATTATATTTATGGTCTTGCAGATGTTGAACCAGCCCTGCATCCTGGAGATGAAGCCTACTTAGTCATGGTGGATAATTTTCGGGGTGTGTTGTTGGATCCAATTTGATTGAATCGTGTTGAGAATGTTTGCATCTATGTTCATCAGGGAAATTGGATTTTTTTTATAGTCAATATTTTTTATTATGATATTGTGGGGTACAGTTAAAGGTTAGGTATACAAATATGCTTCATTCAGGCACCCTTGTTGATAAGAGGTGTTTCCCCATCCCCAGACAGATATTTACTACTGTTAATCCCATCTCCCTTCCTCCCCCCATAGTTTCCCACCACTGTCAGTCATTTTCTTATAGTATTATGTTGGATGTTCAAGGTCCATTATATGAGTGAGAACATGTGATACTCAGATCTTTGTTTCTGTGAGAGATCACTCAGTATTACAGACTCTAGTTCCATCCAGGTTGCTGCAAAATTCATGATTTTGTTCTTTTTTATGGCTGCATAGTATTCCATTGTGTATATGTACCACATTTTTTTAATCCAGTCCTCTTTTGATGGACAGAATGGTTGCTTCCAGGTTCTTGCTATTGGGAACAACACTGCAATAAACATACGTGTGCAGGTATCTTTTTTATAGAGTGATTTGAGTTCTTCAGGGTATATTCCCAGTAGGGGGATTGTGGGGTCATATGGGAGGTCAATATTTAGAGCTTTTAGGAATCACCATACTGTTTTCCACAGAGGTTGCACTAGCTTGCACTCCCATCAACAGTGTAGAAGTGTTCCCTTTTCGCCACACCCTCTCCAGCAACTGTTATTTTTTGAGTTATTGATAATTGCCATTCTGACTGGAGTTAGGTGGTATCTCAGTGTGGTTTTGATTTGCATCTCCTTGATGATTAGTGAGGGTGAACATTTCTTCATGTGTCTGTTGGCTGCTCGGATGTCTTCTGTTTAGAAGTGTCTGTTCATATCTTTTGCCCACTTTATAATGGGGTTATTTGTTTTTTTCTTTTCAGCACATTTGAGTTCCTTGTAGATCCAAGATGCTAAGCCTTTGTCGGACCTGAAGTTGGCAAATACTTTTTCCCAGTCTGTAGGCTGTCTCCCTGCTCTCTTGATGGTTTCTTTGGCTTTGCAGAAGCTTGTCAGTTTAATGAGGTCCCACTTGTCTGTCTAATCTCCTATGGTCTATGGGTTTCGGGTTTTGTTCGGGAATTGGATGCCAGTTCCAATTTCCATGAGGGTATGTCCTTCATTTTCTAAGGTTCTTATGGTTGAGGTTTTACATTTAGGTCTCTGATCCATTTAGAGTTAATTTTTGTGTATGGGAATAGATAGGGGTTCTGTTTCAATCTTCTGCATGTGGTCAACCAGTTTTCCCAGCACCATTTACTGAATAGGTTCTCCTCTCCCCAGCGGTAGGTGGTGAAGGCTTTGTCAAAGATGAGTTGGTTGAGAAATTGAGATTTTGCTTCTGGAATCTCAATTCTATTCCATTGTTGGATCTTTACCTGGTTTCAGTTTCAATGTGATGTTATCTTCATAATGATTTGGGGAGAGTTCTGTCTTTCTCGGTTGCCTGGAATATTTTCAGTTGAAATGGTATCAGCTCTTCCTTGTGTGTTTTGTAGAATTTCACTAGAAAGTCATCAGGTCTAGGGTTTTTTTTTTTTTTCTTTTGCAGGTAGCTTTCTTATGACAGAGTCAATGTTCTGAATTGTTATTGGTCTATTTAGGGTCACGATTTCTTCTTGTTTCAACTTGGGGAGATTGTGTGATATCAGAAAGTCCTCCATTTCCTTTAGGGTTTCAAGTTTGTTTCCATATAAGTGTACATAGTAGTCTCTGATAATCTTTTGTATTTCTTCAGGGTCAGTATTGACTCAATCTTTTGCATTTCTAATTGTGTTAATTTGGACTTTTTCTCTCTTTTTCTTGGTCAGTCTGACTTGGAGCCCATCGATCTTGTTTATCCTTTCACAGAACCATCTTTTTGTTTTTGTTTATTTTTTCCTGTGATAGTTTTGTCTTCAGTGTCCTATATATGGACTTTTACTTTGGTAATCTGGATTCATCCACTGAAGCTAGGGTTTTGGTGGTCTTGCCAAACAGCTCCCTTAGGTGATTTGTTAGGTTGTTAACTTGTGATCTTTCTAGCTACTTGAAGTGTGATCATAGAGATATAAATTCCCTTTCTTAGTTCTAGTTTCATGGCACTACAGAAGATTGGGTAAGGCTTTTTTGTTTCCAGAAATCTTTTAATTTTCATTTTAATTTCTGTGTTGACCCAGGAGGCACTGAGCATCATGCTGTTTTGTGTTCCTATCTTTGTGGGTTTAGGGGAATTTTGTTGATGTTGATAATTATTTTTATTCCACTGTGGTCTGGAAAGGTGCATAGCAGTATTTTAATCTTATGAAATCTGTTTATGCTTGATTTATGGCTAAGGGCATGGTCAATCTTGGAGTATGTTGCATAGGGTGACAAGTAGAATGTATAATATATGGTTGTTGGGTGGAGTGTTCCGTAGGTATCTACTAATCCATTTGGTCAAGAGTAAATTGAAGTTTTCCGATCTCCTTGTTGATGACTTCTTCAATGATCTATTTAGGGTTGTGAGTGGGGAATTTAGGTCCCCAGCTATGATAGTGATGGAGTCAATATCTTTTATTAGCTTTCTCAGTAGCTGCTTTATGAAAGTTGGTGCTCCTGTGGTAGATGCACATCTGATTAGGATGGATATTTCTTGTTGATAGAGTGACCTTTTTGTCATTATGTAGTGTTCTTCCATATCTTTTTACATTTTTTATAGCTTAAATGTTGTTTTGTCTGATATTAAAATCACAACTCCTGACTTCTTTTGTGTTCCATTCACCTGGAAATTTGTGTTCCAACCTCTAACTTTGAGTTTGTGAGTGTCCTTTGTAGTGATATGTGTTTCCTATAGGCAGCATATTGTGGGATTGTGTTTTTTTGTTTTGTTTTATTTTGAATTGGAATCTCACTCTGTCACCAGACTAGAGTGCAGTGGCATGCTCATGGCCACCCCAGCGTCAACCTGCTGGGCTCAGGTGATTCTTGTGCCTCAGTCTTCCAAGTAGTCAGAACTATTGGCACACAATACCATGCCTGACTAATTTTTTTCATTTATTGTAGAGACAAGGTCTTGCCAAGTTGCCCAAACAGGTCTTGAACCCCTGGGCTCAGGCAATCTTCTTGCCTTACCCTCCCAAAGTGCTGGGATTATAGACTTGAGCTACCATGCCTGAGCTGTGGTGGTTTTTTTGGTTTTTTTTTTTGGTTTTTGCTTTTGTTTTTGTTTTGTTTTGTTTTGCTTTTAATTCAGTTTGCCATGTCTTTTCAGTGGTGCATTTAGTACATTCACATTCAGGCTGATTATTTAGGTGTGAGAATTTATCCCTGTCATGAAGCTCTTATAAAGTTATTTGTTGTTTCAGTTGTTATTTGTTTGTTGGTTTTCTTTTGATTTTGGGGTTGGTATATGTGTGTGCTTTCAATTTTGCAGTCAAAATTCATGCTGGGTTGATTCTGTTTTCCTGGATTCTTGGGAAGAATGTGGTTGATTTTTTTTTCTTTCATCTGTGCTCAATATCATCTTAATCATCTCTTGTAGAGCTGGTCTGGAGACAGCATAAACTCTTAGGTGTTTAATGGGAATAATTTTTATTCTCTATCATTGATGAAGCTTAACTTAATTGGGTAGGAAATTCTTGGTTGGAATTGTTTCTCTTTAGAACTTTGAAGATTGGATTCCAGTCTCTTCTAGTCTGTAGTGTTTCCATAGATACGTCTCCTGCTATTCTAATTGGGGTTCCCTGGTAGGTAGTTTGAACTTTCTCTTTCACTGTCTTTAGAATTTTTTGTTTTATACCTACTTTGTGTAAGTGAATTACTATATGTGTTTAGCTGTTATTCTCATTTGGGACCTTGCAGGTGTTCTCTGAACCACTTGTGTTTGGATGACTGCATTTCTCATGTGATGCAGGAAATTTACTTGGATGACCTCATGGAATATTTTTTCCAGGGAGTTTTCATTCTCCTTTTCAGCATCAGAGACCCTGATCAGGCATAAGTTCAGTCTCTTAATATAACCACACATCTCTTAAAGGCTTTGTTTCATTTTTTTAAGCTTCCTTTCTATGTTTTTAACAGATTGGGTTAATTCTGTATTTTGGTCTTTGAGCACTGAGATTCTTTCTTCTACGTGGTTAATTCTGATTTCCATTCTTGTCAGTTTGTTATTTATTATATTCTTTATCATCGTCATGTCAGTTATCAACTCCTTTATTCTTTCTTCTCATTTCTCCTCATTTCTATTCATTCTATCAATATCTTGATATTTGGGTTTGTGGTTTGAGACCAGTCATTCTTGGAGCCCTTCAATGTTTGAGTTCCAAAGTCTGTATTCTCGGATGCTCTCTCTTCAAGGTTCTGGGGGCAAACTTGTGTTCTTCTGTGATTCCTCTTTATTTGTGATGAATTCCCCACCCCCTGCTTTTTTCCCCTTTTTTAATTCTGTTGCACAGTGAGAGGGGAGAATACCTTTCGCTTCTGTGTGCTCAACCCTCAATCTTCCTTAACTAGAGCATCTGGATTTATTCAAGTTTGAAGCCAGGCTGGGGGGTGGTGTTGCTATACTATCTTTTTGTAGTTTTGAGATTTGATTAAAGTGTAGTTGGGGGAGTTATGACTCAGAAGTTGCCTGCAGATTGCTGTATCTGCTGACTGGGGTGTGGGCCCTCTGGAACTCACTTCCCACCACCTTTAAATATGTTCATGTGGTGGGAGCATATGTATGTCCCCTGAAACCAAATGAGATAAGAGAAAGGAAAAGAACAGAGAATGAAAGAAGGGAGAAGAAAGAAAGATGAAAAGAAAGAAGGAGAATAATGAAAACAAACAGGCAAACAAACTAACAGATAACCAAACAAACAAATTTAAAAAAACCAAAGATACACTCGACCCCAAAAATATACATACACACACACACATATACAAAGAAAAATGGGCAAATCACGTCAGAAGACATATACAGAAAGATATGTATGGAAAGAGCTGGCAAAACAACAGAATAAAATAAATAAACATACAAAAGGAAAAAAAGTTTCCTCTTGTGGCCATATTTTGGAACTTCAGGGTTGTTTGCGACTTTCAGCGCAGAGACTCTCACACTCTGATTGGTTGTGTTGCCATCTTGCTCCTTCTCCAGCTTTAGATTTAAAATATGTGTTGGAGACGAGTTTCTGAATGTAGATGAGTTTCTGTAACAGAAACTTTCAGAAAGACATCAATAGGTTTGCCTTTATTTCTCACTTGAACTGGCATGTCCCAAACACCACCTCTTTTTGACTTGCTGTGATAGGGAGCAAGTTCGGGAGACCCTCCTCTCTGCCCTCAGTGGTGGCAGATAAGGCCGCTCTCAATATGGATCAGATCCCCCATGGACTGCTGAGGGAAGGGGGATGGATCAGGACACACCCCAATCCTTCTGCTTCTAGTTCTTCCACTCCAATTGCATGTGTCTGTTTGTCCTGCGTGGAGGTAGGGCATCTCTCTCTCTTGTATCATGCACTTGGAGTATCCTCTCTGGGCAAATGGGTGATCTCAGGAGGGTGCAGAAATCATCCCTCATCCCAGGACAAAGGTTGCGCAGAATTAGGTGAGCTGTGGTATTTCTCTGCTTGTGTTCTGGGACAAAGAAAATGGTGTCTGTCTGTGTCTTCTCCTCTGGCAGGGCTCAGCTCCAGATTTCCTCTCTGTGCTTTCTCCATGGTCCCTGCTGCCAGTGCCTGGCCTGTTGCTGGAGGTGGTGGTGTGTCCAGGTGCCAGGTGTAGAGAGGCAGCTGATCTCTGTTGCGTTTTCCACAGAGATGCCCTGGGAATGGCAGATTTTTCTGCACGGGGTGGGTGCCGAATTCAGAGCAGTGGCAAATTGCAGCTGCTTCTACAGGGTGGCTTTGGGTGCTTGTCCCCATGTCTCCCCTCAGTTGGACATTCACTCACCTACTTACACACACAAATGGGCACAGATTAGTCCTTATGCACACTCACCCACGCAGAGACTCTCACACTCTTATTGGTTGTGTTGCTATCTTGCTCCTTCTCCAGCTTCATATTTAAAATATGTGTTTGAGACAAGTGAGTTTCTGAATGTAGATGAGTTTCCGTAACAGAAACTTTCAGAAAGACGTAAATAGATTTGCCTTTGTTTCTCACTTGAACTGTTTGTAAAATGATGTCCAGATAGTCAAAGATCTACTGTTTAAAAAATTTCAACATATCTTTCCATTAACACTTCCTCCATAAAGTGAAAACAGACTAACTTCCAAAGCAGCCCTATAAGAAACATTTTACACCTACGCAACAATATTAAGGATGCCTTGTGTGTGGATCACCTTATGCTACTATTTCAGGAAAGTAAAAAATAATAATAATAATAATAATAAGATATTCTCTTTGAAAATAATGATTTGTGATTTTATACCTAATTTGAGTTTTGGCACCCAAATTGCTACTAAAATAACTAAAGAAAAATAAAAGTGTTCTTGTTAACCTTTGTAAAATACAGTAAGAACACAACATCGAACAAAACAAATTTGAGATTTTTGTGTAAATACTAGTAAAGTGTCATTGACTGAAAGAAGTGGCAAGTAAAATATAGTTTCAAAATTTAACAGGAAACACTTTCTAGAATATATGGCATACATGTGGGTGTGATAAAAAAATCTGTGCTAAAGAGAAAAAAATATAGAAAATATAAGTGAAGTGAATAATAAATATAATAGTAAACAAGAAAATAAATCATGATTGTCAGTATTGCAATAAAAGTGAACTTCTTCAAATTGTCTCAGTGAAAGCTATTAAAAGATTATTATCATGGAGAGATGGATAAAGTCTCTATAGGCAAATATAATGTCAGTGATAATATTAGATCATTTTTTTCAGAGGTCACTTTAGGTAAAAAAAAAAAATCATGATTTATTTAGCAATTATTTACACAGTGTCCACTAAAGACAGGAACAGTGCTTAGGGACTAATCTATCAGATGCAGACAAAATGCTCCCTGGTTTGATCAGTCCCCTAGCCATGTCTTTTCCAGGGGTTTGGAAGTTGGGTTTTACTATCTTTATCCTTTCCTAAGTAAGTACCTAAGTACCTAGGGGTGCATATTGACCCTAAAGTTTTACCATATGCTGTTCGGAAAAAACAACTGTAATTAAAGACATGTCATGTTGAACTAGAAATTATAAGTTTTGTTTGACAGTTCCTGAGGAGGTGAACTTGTGGTCAGATAACTTAGCAATTGGCAGTATAATACTCTATTGACTCATGCTTAAGAATGCCATGAAACTTCTGGAATTTTTAAGGAAGTTAGGTGAGGAGCAAACCAACTCAAAACATATGAGACAATCAATGCAATTTAAGCCAACTATAGTTTGAATGATAGTATAGAATAATTTTCTCAAAGATGGATAACAACATTATAGTTATGCTTTAAAAAGTTTTTTATCTTTTGAGAAACAGTGACAAAGAGGCAGAGAATGTGGAAAAAATGAGCAGGGGAATGCATTAAGCAAGATTTCCCTTGTTGATTATTGTTTAAATTGAGTGAAGGGTTTTAAATCATTCAATAATTATTCTATTTTTGTATGTGTTTGGAATTTTCCATGATAAAAATGAATAGAACTAGGTGTGGTGGCTCAAGCCTTTAATCCCAGAATTTTGGGAGGCCAAGATGAGAGGATTGCCTGAGCCCGTGGGTTCGAGACCAGCCTGGGCAACTTGGCAAGACCTCATCTCTACAATAAATCAAAAAATTAACTGGATGTGGTGGTGCATGCCTGTGGTTCCAGCTACCTGGAAGACTGAGGCAGAAAGATCACTTGAGCCCAGCAGTTCAAGGTTGTGGTGGTCATGAGCAGCATACCACTGCCCTCCAGAGTGAGTCTACGACTCAAAAAAAAAAGAATAGAAACCCAATAGCAATAAGCATATCTAGAATTTTATTTTGGGCTCAGTTTTTGAATATTTATTACCTTTAAAAAAATAATTTATTTAAGTATACATTTATATAATTTTACTTTTAATAATGACTCTGTTTAACAACCAGTTCATCAACTTCCTAAAAAGTTTACAGTTGGGTCTCACAAGCTGATATAAGTCATCTCCAACACACCACTGGTTGTGAGAGGTTTTATAAACTCTAGACAAAAGTTTAACACAAAAGAAAATAAAATCAAAGCTAAAGACAGAAATAGAAAAAAAAGTTAAATTTCATTAACAATAAAGTTTATAAAGGCATTAAAAGAAATTCAATTCATTAATAAGTCTATATTTTTATTTTCCTAAATATGTCATAGTTAGTACTTTTGTTTCTTCCTAGTTAGACATATACTTAAAAAATACTACTGTATTGCCTTCAAATAAGGCCATTTATAGATAAATTAATATTGCCAATAAAGTTTTACATTGTATCCAAAAATTATTTAGTTTTATGATACTTCCAATTTTTCAACAATTTTCTCCAGCTGGGAGATGAAAATCCTTCTAGACTTAGCTTTGTCCTCCTGTTGGTTTCCAGTATAGTTAAATCGTGCTTTAGTCAGCCCTACATACCACAGATAATGATTCTGAACAAAATTCCCAGGCTTCACTCTGATTGGAGAGATTTAAGCCACATGCTTACTCCTGAAGCTAAGGGTAAATTATATTTTTCCTCAGTTTTATTGAGGTATAACTGACTTACATATACAACGTACATGTATTTAAGGTGTACTATGTTACAATGAAATATTTTAACATGTATCGTCAATTATTATTTATAAAATTATTACCACAATCAAGCAATTAGCATATCCATCACTAGTTACCATAACTTAGTTATTTGTGTGTGTGCTGAAACTAATCAATATCTACTTTCTTAACAAACATAAACCTTGGTGACCAGCAAATTTTTCTCTCCTAATACTGAAAGCAGGTGAAAAGTAAAAAAAAAAAAAAATCTAAAGATGGTTGCCGCAAGCTTCTATCATTAAGCATAAGTGAAATGGTCTTTTCTAAATTGTCACCTTTTTCACAATACAGCTGAAAGTTGCAGACATACCCAGTATTTGCCTCAGACACCACTCTGACTAACATTCCATACTTTGTATTTTTATTTGGATTATTAAACCTGAAAAGACAGTGTTCCACAATGAGGTATCATGAATTCATCCAAGGAAAGTTCTTGTTCAGGTTTGTACACAGTGTTGGACTTATTTAAAACATATATTTTTTTTTAATTTTAAAGATGTGGGGTACAATTCAGGTTTAGATATACAAATGTAAAACAAAATTTATTGTGAGTTCAATTTTGCATAATCTGCTTGGATTTGACTACATTTCTGCATTATTGAAAAAATGCAAAAACCATAAAATTTGTAGGAATCTGTTTCATGTCATTTTTTTTTTTGGAAAGAAAGTCATTACAACTGACAGACATGCTGACCAATAATCATATATTGTGGTTTTCTTTACTTGTCCCACCAAAATATTTCATACTTGAAATTTTTTCATCTCAGACACTGTAGTATTGTTTCACATATTTTATGCCTTTGGACGTGTATACCTGTGGCATGTCTGATCATAATACCTGTTATTTTCAGTTGCAATCATTTTTATAAAATCATCTCCAATAAATAGTCCAACAACTTCACTTATACTTTGAGGATCATTTGGAAATATCTTGACACTTGGATTACCAATAAACACTTCTAAGTTTCTTTTTGGACCATATTTTGTCCATTCAATGCTGATTCATTCTCACCAGTACTAGATTCATTATCATAGATTATTTGCTTTATGTTTGTTTGTGTCGTTACATCACTATCTTTATCACTATCACTAATAAGTTCACTGGATTCACCTTTGGTCTCAGAAATCTTATCAGCATATATTTCTTCATTTTCGATAATTATGGTAAATTATTTTTAATGTTGAAATATGAAAGCCCTGAAATATCAAAATAGAAGTATGCAACACTAATCATAACAAAATAATGACCAACTTGCAATTTTTACCAACTACATAAAGCAATAACATTATGCAGTCAATATCACATAATTACCTCAATTAACTTTCTCTCTCTTTGCCTGACTATTCATTTTCAAGCAAAATATACCAACATGTGCATATGACAATGTTGCAGTACAAAGACATAGATTCACATCTATGTTACAAAGACATAGATTCACATCAGTAGAGGAATAGAATTTGGAATGACATTAATTCATGTTGGCAGTTGCAAACGAGTTAAGTATACTTTACTATTAACTGTAGTGTCCATGCTGCACATTAGGTCTTCAGAGGTTATTCATCTTATAGCTGAAATATTATCACCTTTGACCAGCATCGCTCCATTTCCCCAATCTCCTAGTCCCTGCCACCAGCAGTCTACTCTCTGCTTCTATGAGGTTGACTTTTTAGATTCCACATATATATGAGATCATGCGGTATTTGACTTTCTGTGTCTAGTTTATTTCACTTAGTGTAACATGCTCTAGGTTAATGCATACCATAAACAACAGAATTTCTTTTTTAAAGGCTAAATAATATTACATTTACATATATGTTACATTTTGTTTTTTCATTCATCTTTCAACAATCACCAGGATCATTTTCACAACTTGCCTATTGTGAATAATGCTGCAATGAACATGGGAATGCACAAATCTCTTTTTAAAAAGGATTTAATTTCCTTTCAATATGCAGGCAGAAACCCAGATCTTAGCTTCTTATGTCATCCTCAGTAAAAGGACCTAGGGCTCTAGGAAGAAATGGCTGGTTCCAGTGTTTGGGTAGAACATATACTAAATAAACATAGACTATCTTACAGTGCCAGAAAGTAATAAATTACTCAAAAACCTAAATAATAGGGATATTTCAAAGGAATATAGAAGCCAACATAAAAAATATCTAATTACCAAAACTGAAACAATTTGAGCAACAAATTATATAATATGCCTACAGTATAAAATAAATATACATGAGCTCATAGTAATATAAATTTTAAAAGAGTTAAATACATAAATGAGAGAAAGAAACACATCTCCTAAAAGAAGCAGTCTAAATAATTTATGTAGATACTACTAGCTATATTAGGTGAAGCTTAACTCCCCAACTCTTGAGTGTGAACCATGCTAATGACATACTTTCAAAGAATGGACATGTTAAAAAAAAAAAAGGGAAAAAGGCACTTCACGAAGAATGGGACATGAAAAAGGGGAAAAAGGTCACTTCACAGTAGAGAAATCTGACTAACACTCTAACACTATCTCCACTCGGTAATAAAATTTAATACCATCAGCAATAAGTCATCTTAACAGTATGTGCACTTGATATGATAGCTGAGTAGGGCACTTCACCTTTGTGGTCTTCTTACCAAAACTCCTGACCCCAGTGCATTCAGTAAAAAAAAAAAAAAAAAAAAAAATCTATAAAATACTTGACCAGTGCTCCTCAAAATTGTCATGTCATTAAAAATGGGCAAAGCCTGGGAAGCTATCATAGTCAAGAAGGTAAGGAGGCAAGATGACTAAATTTAATGTATCCTGGATAGAATCTTGGAACAGAAAGCAAAAAAAAAAAAAAAAAAAAAATTAGATGAAAACTAATGAAATCTGAATAAAGGGTGGAGTTTAGTTCATAATGATTTGCAAGGGCTAACTTCTTAGTTTACACCAATGAACCCTACTAATGGAAGATGGTAAAAATGAGGTAAGTAGGATGAGAGGTATATGGGAACTTTGTACAATCTTGGTGACTTTTCCATTAATCTAAAACTATTCTAAAATTTTCAAAAGATTACTTTAAAAAAAGAGAGAGAGAGACTAAAAAAAATGTCTAGCAAAATCTTAATTAAAATATGGTGAAGGTAGGACCTAGAATAATGATGCTTTAGTGAATGAAGTGGAAGGCAAAGAATATTTGTTGAGGCCCTGTGGTGGACTACAAATAGTGCTTGGTGCTTCATTTTATGTATCACATTTTATTTATTTCTGTTGCATTCTTCTATACTTAGAACACACATAGACACTAAAGCCCTCTAAACCAACAAACCAACTCCAAATATTCACCAGCCAAGTTTCCCAAATTTACAAATAAATCGAATTGACAACCTTTGAATGTCATTAAGGCCTACATATCACCTAGTGTGACAGGTATGAAAATGAAGTCCTCTCCAGGTTCCAGAATAAATTACTAAAGTCTCAATGTCAGTCTTTCACATAAGTGCAAAACCTTCAGACTTCTACTGGAAATTACACCTTTATTTCAAAATCAAACATCTAAGCCTGGAGACTATAAAATGTATCTATAATCTAAAACTATGCTGAAGAGCTCAAGGTATTATGGAGAGAACTTCTAGAAAGCTAAAATTTAAAGTAGCTTATCTGAAACCAACAGAGACTTACATCAACGTTTATGCTTCTTAGTGAAAATATTTTTATTTCTGTAGGAAAAGAAAAAAATAAAAAATGTGAAACGGCTACAAATTAACTATTTCCATCAAGGTTACAGTGTTATAAATGTCTCCTTCTAAGTGATTTTAACAAATTTTAGGTGTCAGGCAATATTCCCACCTTGTTTTTTGGAAGATTTATGTAGCCAACTCTCATTGGAAAACTATCTACTGAGATTCAAATTGAACATTCAATATATTTATTGAGAGTTATTATGAAAAGCACAGAGCTAGCTTAGTGGCAGTAAATAACATTTCCAGATAACATAAACAAGTAAAAGATTATGAGAATATTTTCAGAATGTTAGAAGTAACAATGGAGATATTGCAGTTGTTGAATCTATTTAATGTTGGACAGGGAACCATAAAATGACAGAACAGGAATATAGACCTTTTGTCATATGTATATTCATTCAAAGACTTAATTCTGTCAGAATACATATTTTTTAAACTTCAAATTTTACTTATATGTTGTGGTGTGCATTGGTGCTATGTCAGTTAAGATTCTTTTAACTGAACAAAAGAGACTAGCCAAATAAAATAGCTTTCTAAATTCTATTTTTAAATAGAATTTATTAATAAATCTCACAGAAAGGAATTCACAGGAAGGCAGTTCAGAAGTGGTAAATTATAAGTTCAAAAATGTCAGGGCTCTTGTCAGCTTTTACAGTTCCCCCAACTTTACCGTTATAGTCACAGGATGGAGACTGCAGCTCCGCACATCACGTCCTCACATAGCCATGTTCAAAGTATGCGGGAGACTTTTGACCCAGAAGGCCTCAGTTGCCTGAACACTGCACATTCCCAAGATAGGTTTGTCTTTACTACTGACCCTTGACTGGTTCCTGGGAGACAAACTCTGAGCCCTTGAAATATTCTGCCTCATTTTTCTTTTAATTTTGTTGTTTCGTATATCCGAGGCCTTGAGGTAACCAGTTTGATCAGGTAGGTTTTTTTTTTTTTTTTTTTTTTAAGTGTGATTTATGGTGATGACCTGCTTTTGCTTAGGTGAGTTGACTTCTGAATAGTTTAATTTAATCACAGAGGCACTGGATACCTACGTGACTAACTTAGACCCCAAACGTCCCCCCTCCCAAATAAATAAATAAATAAAAACCTGGACATTGAAGTTCTAGTGGATTGTCTTGGTTAGCGATGCTTTGCATGTGTGCCATACAATTTTGCCAGGAGATTTAAGCATGACTGTGTGTCTCCTCTGGAAGAGAGTTCCTAGAAGCTTGTATCTAGTTTCTCCCCAGTTTTTCCTTAAGCACATTTTCTCTTTGTAAATTTTAATCTATATCCTTTTGTTGTAACAAACCATAACCAGAAATTCCATGAGTTTTTCTAGAGAATTCTGATTGAGGCTGGGAATCCTGACAAAGTTGGTGTCAGCAATGAAATACCATTCTTACCCATGTTCTTCACATCACTAAGGAAAATCTTTCCCAGAATTCTTTTTGACGACTCCATAATTTCTGTTTCTCTGAACACTCCTACCCACAACTAATCTTAAATTGAGAATGTGACAGTTTTCGTTTCTATCACGTGAGGTAGGCTGCTATTAAGGAAAATAGGGCAGGGAAATGGCTGTTAACTAGGCCGCCGAGAATAATGACACGGATGATTTTCAGTTCCTCTATATTTTTGTATTCTTCCATCAGCCCTTCTTTGGTCTGTCTCATTTATTCTAAATGCTGTTTTCTTCTTTTAGAATTTTGCATGGGGATAAGTTCATGTCGCACATTTGTATGACTTATGAGATAAGTCAAATGTATTCCTACCTAGACAAATGTTAAATCAAATGATAAAATGAGACATAACGGTGAAATTCTGAATTATATCAAGGAATTTAACCCACGTTGGTAAACAGCTGTACATAGAGGATCTCATCGAAGTATGAATTATCAGGAAGTAAATGAGATTATCATTTGATTGTACCTCCAGTAAAAATGCTTGAGCACTAAATAAAATTTCTCTATACTTAATATTTATTGGTGCAAGTTTGTTGTTGCTCTGTGATTTTAATCCCTTTTTTTCTGGCAACTGGAGGACTTTCATAAGTGGATTAGGAGGGCAGGCATTTTCATGAAATTCTATTTCTCATACATTAGTGTAGTGTATTATTACAATTTTAAGTGTTTATTATTTTGTTAGCATATAATTTTTGTTGTTTTGTCAAAGGATGATATGGGAAGTATTATTGCTGGAAACCCAACTAATACATTGTAATATCAAATGGTGTGTTCAGTCTTCTTCTCGACATAAAAAGATGCTACATTTTTACCTGTTACAGTCAAGATGGCAGGATAAGTTTCAGAGAGAAGATATTTGGCAGCAGGCTTCTCTTCCTACCACACCCTTGCCACTTTGAAATTGAGGGTGATGGGGAGCACTAGTTAAAATAGTGAAAGGTACAGGAAAAATAAGGGATGAGAGGAAATGTGCAACCTCTCACTACCCTACCCCACAAGGGACACAGTGTCTTGCTTATGTCAAGGACCCAAGAACCGGATGACTACTAGGGGTATGATGGAGAATGACATGATCTAGAAAGAAGAGTTCATTTGAAACTCAATTTGATCATCCTAATTTATACTAATTAATAGCACACACACACAAACCTCTAAACCAACAAACCAGTTTCAAATATCCACCAGCCAAGTTTTCCAAGTTACAAATAAATCAAATTGACAACCTTTTTGCAGGGATGATCAAATGGTGGTATATGCACAGGAAAGTACCCCAAACATTTCCCTGAGTTTTCTAAGTAGGTAAATGAGCTGGAAGAAGAAGCAACAGTTTTGGGTGACTGAGTGAAACACGAACCTTGACACAGGGTTAACTCGTCCAATAGAGATGCACAAAACATGCACCTCTGGTCATGAGCACAAGAGACCGTTTTAAAGAATGACTGTACTAGGAAACCCAGTATTTAACATGTTTAAATTGAAACATTTTAGAGGGAGTTCTGGGTACTTTCTGTACCAAGGATCAGCATGCTACAGCCTGTGAACCAAAGTAAGTTTGCTTCTTGTTTTTTTAAACCAAGATTTTATATAGTATAGTTGTGTTTATACATTTGTATATTGTTTATAGCTACTTTCACATTATAATGGCACAGTTGGGTTGTTGCAGCAAAGACTGTACATCCCACAAAGTTGAAAACATTTACTATCTACCCCTTTACAGAAAAAGGAGGCCAGCCTTTGGTCTACACCCAAAGAATATATATATTAATATTAATATGCGACACCTGCGTATGACACGTTCCAGTAAAAAATATGAGTACAATTCCTCAGATGCTGTAAATTTCTTCCTCTGGGGTTAGAGTCAAGGGAGAGAACAAAAGAACTCAAATTTGGGATTTTGATTTGCAATGCAATGGTTTTTATAAATATCGTAGCTGGAATTAGCTGGACTTAAATTATCTGGAAATAACTAGATGAATTTGCCTGCTAGGAAGCAGGCTAGGGTTCCAAGTGAGATATTAAAGATAGTTCTAAAAATATAATTATATTTTTGCACATCTGAGATTTGTGCATCTAAAATTTTAGGTCACAACATTTTTACCTCCGAACACCATGGTTTTGAAATTAGTAAGGACATAGTCACTTTTAACTGTTTCCTTTTTTTTTTTTTTTTTAATGTTTGAGACATATGTTAGTGATCTTTTTCTACCATTCTACCCTTCAATGTCTCTAATAGGGGTCACAAAAAAGGAAATAATGTACAGTTTAAATTTAAAATTGCCTATTTGATTTTTTCCTTGACAACTGTGTCTTCCACATATTTTTTGATATCTAACATATTATTATATATATAGGATACGATTGAATGCTGGTAATTTTTCATTAATTTTTTCTAATCCTAAGTGTGTTTTTAACCTGTGATCATATGATTCTATTCATATTTTGTTTAAATTATCATAATTCCTTTCTTTGTTGTATTCTTTCCTCTGGAATCTACAGCCAACATATATTTTGTCTCCTGCATTTCTTCTATGTGTCATTTTCCCTCCCTCTTGTCACTTCTATTTTTATTCTTAATCTTTGTGTCTGAGGAAATTTTTTTTTTATTTATTCAAATGCATTGATTGGACTTTTCCAGTAACTAATCTGTAACTCACTACAGATTGCCTTTAAAAAGGTAAAGATTACCTCTTTTCCACAAATACATATCTAGTCAGTAATGTTTATTACTTATTATTTGATAATTACTCTACTTTTATAGAAATGGTGTACTATTGAACATTGATGAGGATTTTCAAAAGATATTTTACTGTTTTCTTCACTTTCTTATAATAACTTTTTTATACAAAAAGAAATTCCCAGATTTTTAAAATTTTATTTTTCCTTTTTAGTTATTCTTTCAGAAAGAACACTTTTCTTATCTACTATGTCCTAGACATAGTACAGGAGGTTGAGACGGTTTCCATCAGCCGTGGTATGAAGACTCTTTTGTGTCTTGGTAAAAGAACAGTGAAAAGCAAAACATTCAAACTTACTTGAGTGACAGAAGTAGATTTATTCAACTACATTCACTTTACCCATTAACTGTAGTAATATGTCAAAAACATAGCTTTAGTGGAAAAAGAGAATACTGCAGCCTGAGGTGGCTGGAGAAAGCAATCTTTGTCTATTACTAAGAGTAAATTTTGCAATTCTACTTATATAAGGTAAAATACCAATTTAAATATTTAAGGTTATTTAAAAAACAAACTGAAATTTGTTGGGTCAGATTAGAGAATGAAAGATATTAAACATGCAATGTTCTAACTTTCACTAATTCACTGCTCTGTTTTTTAAGTTGACACAATATGATATGATGTCTTCAATAATATATTTAATAGTCCTGATTAAATAAACATAATTTTATTTTACTATATATACAAAAATACGTACACGTTCAAGTAATCATTGAAGCTTTACAAAACAAACATACTCCAGATCAGGAAGTAAATCTGAACTCCAAATATAAAGAAAAAGTGGAGGGAATGCAGTGTAGATTCTTTACTCACAATGCAAATCCGGAAAAACAAAAAACAAAAAACAAGATTAAAAAAAAGTCAAACCTCTTGCAAACAAAATAAATTTTAAAAATGTCAGAGCCACAGTTATATATAATAGTAAAGTAATTAAATAATTATATACAAGTATATGTTAACAACATGAAATTATTGATATAGATGGTGTTTAGTGAATATTAATTAAATTCAGCAATAACCAACAACAAAAACAGAAAACAATTGCTTTTTTTGGAACAGAATAAAAACATTGGTAAAAAGTTTAAAGTTGTCTGAGAATAATTTTACTGAGAGACAGTTTTATAAATGAAAACATTCAAACTTTGCTTTATAAAATATTGCTTTTACATTATTATACTTTTTAATTTTATACTTCTTAAATTTAATTTTAATTATACATTTTGACGTTAAAATATATGCTTTTATATACTATTCAAACTTAAAATATGTTTTTAAATAAAATATTTCTCTCTATGATAAATTTATACATTTCTAATACTTCTAATCTCTACATAGAGAAGAATTGAAATAGGTGCTATGAATATTGGGACAAAATGTATACTTATTTTGCAGATATCAAAATTGTCTGCCTGAAAAAAACAATTTTCAACTTAAAAGTTTTTAATTAACCAAAGAACTCAGTAATATATTTAGCTAAATAAATGAACAAACATCAATCATCCTATATCAGCAATAATCTGAGAAACACAATCATAAGAAAAATATGTCATTCACATAAGAAAAATATGTAGTATATCCTAGTATTAACTTGAAATATACAAGACAGGAATAAACATATTGCTAACTTTCTGTGTTTCCAATATACCTCTATCTCTTACAAATCAATAAATGTAACAAATATTTCAAAAAATGCATCGTGGTCATAAACAAAGCAGGAGAGACATAGATGTAAAGATATATTCAATATAAATGGCAATAATGCTAACAAATTTAATTGTAAGATTTTTAATGTGTAAAGATTAAACAATATGATAGCAAATGCTGTCTAAGGTAAGAAAATGGGGCCCTGTGACATCAAAATTTTTTTTTTGGTTAAACATAAACTAGTATGAACTTTTCGAATGGCATTGTTTCTCTTTTAGTAATCTTGGAATTTTGCATTACCAATTGCCTGTACTAATTGCCTCTCTGTTTCGCTCTCTCATTCTACTTTTCTTTTCCTCTCTATCTTTTCCTTTATTTCTCACACATTATTCTCTCTAGTTTTCTTCTCTCTCTCTCTCTCTCTCTCTCTCTCTCTCTTTCTCTCTCTCTCTCTCTCTCTCATATTTGATTTCTTGCCTTTAAGCATATCACAATTCCATATTGTTCATTTCAAGGACACAGTGATTCACATTCCACTGCCACTAACTGGAACCATACGAAAATGCTGCAACTGAAGTCCTAGATCTCAAAATTTGAAACTCTTGACAAGATTACAAAAATGGAGAGATTTACACAAGATTGATGTAATCATTGTTGAGAAACATTATGTTCTGCCACAGTATTTGTTCTTGGCTATTTGGGAAACATTTTTATTTTTATTTTCAAGAAATCCTTAGTGAATATAAAACAAATAATTGAAAAGGTTCTAATAACAATGATTGATATTAATAAATGATGTGATAAAGTGATCATGTTTTTACTATACTGGCTTTATAGCACATCTGTTTGCAATAATTCTCACTGAAGACTTCTTTTGCAAATTCAGTACCTGATTGACCCTTAGTCTATATCTTCAAGAAAAACTATTCTTCCTAAATAATTCATTGTTAACTAAGAGACACTTTTTAGACATATCTTTTTCATATTATTCCCTAAGTAAAATGTATAGATATTATGGATCAACATGGAATTCCTTGCATTCAGCAAAGATTTACTATTTTAGATTGTTTTACTGCATTATGATTGCTCAACAACTCACATCTTCTGAGTAAAAACATTCTATGTAGGTGACTTTATTACTCAGTACCATTAAGATTATCAGCATCCTCTCTGTTGTCTTTTAATCCAGACTCAATTTAGAATGTACAAGAATGATCAGAAAAGACAAATAAGGCCTACTGGAAGTTTTGAGACATGCTCCTACGTTGGAGAAAAAGTAAAATGAGCTGGAAGAGAAAATTATGTGAGATCAATTAATATTATACACTACAGTCATATTCATATAACAGAATATTTCTGAATTAAATGACCCTCTTGTATTTTGTGTCTATTTTATTGCCAAGCCTTCTTTAAAGCCACAAAATCATTATTTAGAATGGTAAGTAAAAAAATTAACACTAGCTTTATCCTTGGATTCACACATATATTATTTTTAGGGAGACTCATCAATCCACGACATAATGAGAAACAGAAATATTTATCTAGTAATAGGGCTATAAGAATGAAGCCTCTTCAATGCCCTTTAGACAAGGGTGTGTCATCTTCACCATAACATTTTGTGGCAGGTAGTTTAACGCATTATACTTATCTTTTTCAACATATGTGACATTTAATGATCCCTTGGGTCACAAGACTTGCCAGTAATATATGGAGTTTGGTTGTGAGTTTTCTAACTTAAAAACAATGTTTTTTTCCACTGTACCAAGAGCCTTCTAAGACCTTGAGGCAAATTCCTCACTGCTCAGATATACAGAAATGGCTCCTTACAGGATCTTAAGGTCTTCTATACTCTAACAAATATTTACAAATATTAACACTGCTGAAAGATATAAAATGTTTGTCAGTCACATTTCTCAAGCCTACATAGAGAGGGCACAGATTATTTTTCATTATGAAGGTATTAATGTAATGGTACAAGGTATTGTAAAACATAAGGTCGGTGTATAATACACGTAAAAGCCCCATCTAATTGTTATGGTTCTGTGTCTACTCTATCTGTGGTTATTTTCTCTTTGAACAATAATTTCTGATTCAAATCCTATGTGATCAGTGGGGCTGTTATTGTCTTTTAACAAAAAGGCTACTAAGAGAATCAACTTTTATTCTTCTACGTTGGCTAGTATGTAATTTTGTAGCTTCTTCTCCCACTATGACCTACACAAAAAAGTAAAAATATAGAATATTTGATAGCTGAAGCACTTATCTTTATAAAATAATTTTAAAGTAAGTATTTTCTCATTTATATTCTCTGAGGTGAAGTACAATCTTAGACGCTCAAGATTGGAAGAGATTTGGAAGCATCCACTCAATTGCTCTTTTGCCAACTTGAATCCTATGTAGGACATCCAAACAAGTGGCTGCCTAGCGCCACTATTAAAATTCCAGCTGTGGTTAGCTCATTGACTTCATCAGGTTGTTCATTTTATTTTTGTACAGTATTTACTTTTGGAAATTCCTGCCAATAACTATAAAAATACCTCCTTATAAATTTGACACAGGGACTTAAACTTCTTCATGCAATAGAACTTTAAATTTCTGAAGATACTTTTTTGAGTGTCTCTGAAATCTTCAACTTCATTTTATTACATATATTATTTGAGTCATGGGGGTAATTCACTACTGTCTCAATTTTCCTTTCTTTTAAAAATAAAGTTAGCAGCCAGGCTCGGTGGCTCAGCCTGTAATCCCTCGCCTTTGGGAGGCTGAGGTGAGTGGATTGCCTAAGCCTGCGGGTTCGAGACCCGCCTGGGCAGCGAGACCTCATCTCTACAATAAATCAAAAAATCAGCCGGGCGTGGTAGCGCATGCCCGTAATTCCAGCTACTTGGAAGGCTGAGGCGGAAGGATC